>NC_136511.1:5357358-5359858 GCF_053919585.1 Euprymna scolopes
TATATATATATATATATATATACTAGAAAAAGTACCCGTCGTTGACTGGGTTCAAAAACAGCCTACAGAAAATGGACTCTGATTTATGAAAGTATGATAGGTTATGAAAATGAAGGATTGTAAAGAGATAGCTTCGAATTTGGGGGTATCAAAACCAAAGCAAAATATGATGAAAGTAAAAATAAAATAGATAAACCCCATAATTTATTATACCATACTTGTTCACACTGAAACACTTATAACAATATTCTGTGGATCTATATTAAAAAACCTTGTTAAACTTTGTGACATATTTCCATTCTATGGAGGTCAGGCGCGAACGAATACCCCATAATTTTATTATACCATATTTCTTCAAACTGAAACATAATTATCAAAGTATACGATATGAAAAGTCTTTATTAAAGTTTGTGCCTATTTTCATTCTATGGAGGCCAAGCGCGAACACAGACTCCACAATTTTATTATACCATCCCTATTTAAGTTAAAACATACTTATCAAAGTATTATTATGTACATCTATATAAAAAACACTTGTAAACGTTTTTTTTTAATTTTTAAATTTTTTATTTCCATACTTTGCGGACCAGGCGCGTACGCAGATCCCACAGTTTTAATGAATCATCATTATGCCTGATCAAACATACCCATTCCTGTGTCTCGATGCATCTTCTATCATTATATGTGATCAGTTTTCTATAATAGTCCATCATATAGGAGCATATTCGTGACCAGACACACACACAGACTTCAGCTTTATATTATAGATATATATATATATACGCAAATATTTAAAAAATAAATATTAATTATTTTTATACCTACAGACAAGCACGTTTCATGCGTATGCAATGATGGACATTATATATTATTTTGATTAGCCATCGATACCGGCTATAGCTCGACCGTCATGTAATTTTGCAATTATCAGCAGATTGTGTACGGATTAATAGAGCATGAAGCAAAACAAAATGATTACAAAACTGTAAAATTTTACATCATTCAAATGCGCACATTATCAGGCGCACCTGTCCCCACCTACGCAATGTACAATATTGGATATCTACAGGCAATTTTTTTTATGATGTTTAACTTTACAAAGGTGAAAACTGATTTATCTCCCCTTTACTTTTTCTTTATCTATTTAAAGGTCAACTAAAATTATAGGGTCTGCGTTCGCGCTTGGCCTCCATAGAATGAAAATAGGCACAAACTTTAATAAAGACTTTTCATATCTATCTGCGTAAGTATACTTTGATAATTATATTTCAGTTTGAAGAAATATGGTATAATAAAATTATGGGGTGCTCGTTCGCGTCTGACCTCCATAGAATGGAAACATGTCACAAAGTTTAACAAGATTTTTTTAATATAGATCCACAGAATATTGTGATAAGTGTTTCAGTGTGAACAGATATGGTATAATAAATTATGGGGTTTATCTATTTTATTTTTACTTTCATCATATTTTGCTTTGGTTTTGATATCCCCAAATTCGAAGCTATCTCTTTACAACCCTTCCTTTTCATAACCTATCATACTTTCATAAATCAGAGCCCATTTTCTGTAGGCTGTTTTTGAACCCAGTCAACGACGAGTAGTTTTGCTAGTATATATATATATATATATACATATATATATATATATATATATATATATATGTGTGTGTGTGTGTAATATATATATATATATATATATGTAATATATATATAATATATGTATGTAATATATATAATATATATATGTAATATATATATAATATATATATATGTAATATATATATAATATATAATACATATATATATGTATATATAATATAATATAATATATATATATATATATATATATATATATATATATATATATATATATATATATACATCGTCAAGAATGAGAGTTCAATAGAAACGTTGTTTTAATTTGAATAAAATAACATACGGATCAAGTGCGCTTGAAAGCCAAATCACAACGTAATATTAGTAAAATAAACGAATACTTTATTTGTTTCGTTCAAACATTTCAAATACAATCGCCAGATACAACGCGCGGCTCTATACAAACAGATTTCTTACTTCAAATTTACAACATGGCAAGGAAGAAGAAAAGAAAAAAAAGAAACAAAACAACACACTGAAGATGGAGTCTACTTCCGAAATATAATTGTGATAAATTTCAAACATGTAAAATATTTGTTTATTTTCCTTATATTACGTTTTTCCTTATATTACTCTGTATATATATGTATATATATATATATATATATATATATATATATATATATATATATATACAGAGAGACAGATAGAGAGAGAGAGAGAGAGAATCATCCACATACAGTACAGTTTCGCTGTATCACAGCTAATCAGTGCGACTAGACAAGCAACTACCTCAATCCAAAAATTAAGAATAATTGAATTCCAACAAGGGTAGTTGAGAGTGCTTAATCAAACAGAGGAAATTATATTTTTTATTATTCTTTATGTAAGTACAGTCATATCTT
>NC_136511.1:5362358-5499858 GCF_053919585.1 Euprymna scolopes
AGTAGTCAAGGAGGAAGGAAAGACCGAGGAGTGAGCACTGACCAGACCTCCACTGTATAAGTGCGAAGAGAACTGGGACATTGGGGAGACTTATTGTAACCCAAATTCCAGTAAAGACCAATGGCCACTGCCAACGAGAAATCAATGGCAAGTAACTGTTGTGATAATGCAAATTTATTTGCAAATATTATCGAAAGAGGTGGAGAGTACTGGAAAATCTGGGGAGACTTGTTGTCACTCAGCTTCCAGGGAACAACACAGGCTGTATTCAATGAGATCTTTGATGACTTGTGTGAAAGCTCCTTGTGAGCCAATAATAATTATAATAATAACTAGCAAGACCCGTGGAAATTCCACAGAGGACTCATTCACATGTAATATATTGATGTTGGCATTCTGGAGATGTTCAGCGTAAATGGAGACGCTCTGATATTATTGTAGCTCTTTTGTTAAAACTGCAAAAATATTTATCTAAGCTAGCAGGAACGCCCAGCTTAGCCCGGTCGTAAAATACACTTAAATATGATATTTTAATTCTTGTAGATTTCGTATATATTATTATAGAGTTAATGTTCTATCGATTTTTATATATTATAAAGTTGCGATTTCAAAAATAAAAAATATATATCCATATGACTTGGGTGTATCAGCTTAAATCGAAACCGAAACCAAAACTTATGAAAAAAATATGTGTATATATATAACTTGAGTTCCTTCAGCTATAATCAAAACCAAAACCAAAACCTATGAAGAATTCTTGAAAAACATTATTTATAAAAACAATAGATTATTTGAGTGCCATCAGCTATAATCGGAACCGAAACAAAAACTTATAAAGAATTCTTGGTAAAATTATTTATTACAAGAAATTGAAGGTCATAACAATTAAAAAACAATCACTCAGATGTAAGCGTGACACACAAAATACATAACACATACGTTATCCTATTAATCTATAGGTAATAATAATAATATACTAAAATGCTAAAATAAATGTTCCCCTTTATAAAAATATATGAAACTAACGCTGCTATTCCTAGGCTACCTTCTTTACCTCAGTTTACGTGCGTTTTAGCATTGCTTTTTTGTCCCTCAATTATTAATTTGCCGTCCACTTTATAAAGCAATACAAAACAAACCGGAATGAACTCAAATCTGGTCTGGTTTTGTGCCATATTTCAACCGGACAATGCCGGTACACGAGTCCTGCTAGTTATATATATATATACTAAATCTAAATATTTATTTTGCTTTGAGCAAAATAAATTATAAAATATTATAAAAAGAAGGAAAAAAAAATCATTCAGAATGTTTTTATTTGTTCGCTATCAGTTCTTTGTTGTTAAAAAATTAATATTTATTTCATGAAACTTACTTTACAATGAGTGTTTTATTTCTTGATTTGAATTTGAATTTTCCGAAAGCTTTGCAAGAATTGTCCATTAATTATTCAAGAATATCGTTTTCATTTTTCGATTATTTTTTCATTGAAATTGTTTTCATTTATTTTACTTTTTTCATTGAATTAGCTTCGTACCGACAGAAATAATGTCATTGAAAAAATTGACCAACATTTGCGCAAAAAGAGAAAATCACGAAACTTCCGTTTTGCGACTTCCGGTACGGTCCTTATACTGCATGAGTACCATACTAAATATATATAGCTCGACTTGTCAGAGTGTAGTACCTGTTCTGCTGGTGTACTTAGTCTTTTCTGTCTTCGGTAAGTGAAAAAGAAGTCTTTCTAGATCGAGGCAATTCCAATTTTTGTTTTGTTTTTTGGAAGCTGGATTGCCACCTCCACATCTTGTAAACCGATATTGTGTCTAATGCTCCCCACGTGGGGGGAGCAAGTAAATAAGAGTGCTCAATTACTTGCACAAGAGCATGTATATATTTTTTATTCACTGAAACAACGCAAGAAACTCCACCCGTGAGTCACACTACCATGATATCGGCTGATGAACTGGTCGCATGCAATATATCTGAGTTTTCATTGTTCCGTTAACCCCCAGAATACCGATAGATAATAAAAAGTATATAGTGACCATTGAATATATATATATATATATATATATATATATATATATATATATATATTGTTTTTTTCTTTTTCACACAAATTTTAACTCTAAACAACAGTAATTTTTTTTTTCTGTTGTATTCAATGGTGTTATAATCTCAATATATTTCAGACTTATTAGTCCTTTTTCAAGAGAAGACAGCGGGAGAGTGTTCAAAATTGGAAAAGCAGCCGAAGAGTTTGCCACGTGATACCGCGAAATATAGAACAAAAAATGACGTTAGGAGAACGTTAAAATAAATCAGTTGATGTTTGAAATACTTGTTGCGTTTGTGAATCAAGGGAGATTACTAATCAAGCAAGGGTTTTTTTTTGTTTTTTTTTAAATTATTGTTTTTCTTATGTTTTAAACTTATATTATAAAAGCGGAGCTCAATTCCAGTCTATTGTTTAGTGTGGGAGTATTTTTTGAAATAATTAAAGATTCGAGGATACGAAGTTGACCTACGTTTCTTGAAGAAGCAAGAATGTTGATGTGAAAATCTGGTTCTGAATTAATGCAAGTGCGAATATGTTTATAGAACGACGATATATATATCTATATATGGTCTGTTTGTCTGTCCGTTCCACTTTTTCTCGAAAACTACTGACCGATCTGGCTGAATTTTTTTATATGAATCTTTGCTATGATACGGTGCAGCGAACTAAGTATTATGGTATCTATTTGATGCACAGTTAGCAATTAATAAGGATTAATGAAAATTAGTGACCAGATTTACTCTAGGAGTTTAGCATGAAGCATTGATTCTAAGTCAACATGCCATAACTTTTGCCCGATTTTAACGATGCTTGAACATATATATATATATATATATATATATATATATATATATATATATATATATATATAAGTAAAGGTAGTTTGCTTGAAGCATTGCTGGTAAATAAAATATAAGTGCATTAGAAGGCTATATCAATGTGGGGTTACCGAGAAGTTGCGTAGAAAATGAACAAAAATAGACAAAGAGGTGGGAACCTTGTAGAATAGTGAAATACTGTACGTCTATTTATTTTTCAAAGTCGCATGTAACATCACATATAAAATCAGTAAATAGCGACTTACTGTTTTGTGGGGGGCGGGATGGTTGGTGTCTTTGATATTTTGAGACATCCCTTTGTTCAAAATCTTGCCCTATGCTGTGTATTTTCCTGGCCTAGTTCCCCATATATATATATATATATATATATATATATATATATATATATATATATATACTTTCTACAATATTTCTCCAGTCTGCCACGTCTGGCGAAACTATCGTATCGTTAATTCGATTCTGTTAGTGGAAACATATGTAACTAAACAGACCAAAAAAGCGGTAATAAAAACATATTTTACTCTACAGTAGTATTGAACATTTTTTCAGGGTTTTTTTTACCATTTACTCAATATATATATATATATATATATATATATATATATATATATATATATATATAATGGTCACAAAACAATGTTAACGAATATGAAAAGACACAATATGATGCTATCATTTTTTATTTTTATTGTCTTGATTTTGTGAAAATATTATTTATATCATTTGTAAACGATTTAAATACCGCAAGTAGATTTATATGACATTCATATAATTTTATTTGATATGTGGTACATCTTACACGTGATTTGTTGAACGGTATACCAAACAGAACTCGACACAAGGAGGGTGGACCTGTAAATTCACCCTTGTCCTTTCGTCTGTATGTCTGTCTGCACTTTTCTCAATAACTACGGCTTTGAATTTTTTTAATTTTTGCACAAACATTAAACATGATATGAGTAAAAAAGTAACAGAATGGATTTTCCAGGAAAACTCTGGTTGCCTCCCTAGGGGTGCTTTTTGGGTTAAAATGGCTAAAATTTACACTTTTGTGCGTATTAAAAAAAATTGATGCCTTGGATTTTTATAAAACTTTCTGAAAAGTTGTAACTAACTGATTTCTATATAATTTTGTTTGGCTGTACTTCGCGATAACTCTTAGGTGTGCCCCAGGGGCTCTTTTAGGGCTAATGAAAACACTCCATTTTTGGAACTATTTTACCATATTTGTCCAAAATGTTCAATGTATGTCTATTTAGCAGTTTTGCATGGTGCTGAACACAAATTTAAATATGTTAAGGCCTTGGGACGTTGGAGTTTAAATGGGGAGCAGGTAAATGATGGACTTAGTCATTTCTTTTTTTTTTGCATGGTGCATAACTCAAATTTGTATATGTTAAAATTTGACGTCCGCTGGGGACTTTTAGGGCTAAATGGGTGGGGTGGGGTGCTGAACTTAGTTCTTTTATGCCTCGTTCACTCACGGGGGACCATGCATGCTTCACTTGTTATTGCTATGATTATTTTAATATATATATATATATATATATATATATATATATATATATATATATATATATATAATGTTATGTGTTAAGCTATATTCTTTGATGCCGTAATATTGCTAAATACGCGTGGCTGGAAGTAAACAAAAAAATAAGCCTCGTTAGCTTTGCTTATTAGACGACTATTGGTTGGTGAGCGGTTACGCAAGATAATTTGACTATTATCACTAAGCCACGCGTCTGGGATTGTTTGAATATGGCAAGAAAACACGCTGTTACATCACTCAATAAAATAAACACACAAAAAAAAAAGGTTGCAAATGTTGCGGTGTTTTACGTCACGCATGAACGCGTGCACCTGTTTCCAACCAAACAAAATTAAAATAATCATCACATCTTCGCGCTGAAAAGTTGACCTGGGGGGATTTGGCGGAATAACGGATTCAAATGTGTAGACAATAATCTAATTTATAAAACTTACTATGTTTTTATGTTTGTTTGTCTGTTACCATTTTTAAGTGCATCTCCTCTGAGACGTAAAGTCGCGGAGCAGTACGAGACGGGTCAAATTATTGCATTTTTGTGACTCGTTCATTTATGGGCTTTTAGCTGGTAAAAACAGTTGCTAAATGGAAAAAAAATTGAAAAAAAATTAGAACTTGACAGACGTAAGTCGACTTGAAATGATCTTGAACGCATGCGCAAATATACGTCAATACATTAAAGTTGTTTCATTTTTAACCATTTCTTATCCATCTGACGGTAGCTCAAACGGTAACGATTAAGGCTGGAGCGCTAAATGTTTTAGTTTCGATTCTAGCTTATGGCACTCAAGTAATGATTTTTACTTTTGAAATCATTACTATATATTTGGTACAACATAATAATCAATAGACTATTGGCTCTATTATAATGAATATAAAATCTATATAAATTAAAATATCATATTTAAGCGTATTTAACGATTTTGCTGTTAAAAAAATGTATGCTAAATATTAATGTTGGGACTATTATTCGGAATCGGGAATCGGAAAAATCGGAACATTTGGGGGGTATCGGAATCGCTATCAGAAAAAATGTGTGTATATATATATATATATACTTCTTACACACACACACACACACACACACACACACACACACATATGTGTGTGTGTGTGTGTGTGTGTGTGTGTGTGTGTGTGTGTGTGTGTGTGTGAAGCATAAATGAAAACCGTAAAAAAAAATTTACACGTAATTTTTTTTTCCTCGACAAAATACCTACAAACAAAGGATTATCTATGAAGTATTCTGTCGAAAATAAAATTCACATGTAAATTCCAATTTGCGTTTTTCATTTATGATTCTTGTGGCAAGCTCTACTTCATATTGTCGTAGTATTGGTTTTTTCTTTTATTTGGTTTGGGATTAATGTATGAATATTAATATTTATATTTGATTTAAGTTTACATTTGCTTTGTCTAGTAAACTTTTCTTATCCACTGGCTTCTTCTTCTTCTTCTTCTTCTTCTTCTTATTATTATTATTATTATTATTATTATTATTGTTATTATTATTATTATTATTATTATTATTATTATATAAACATATATATATATATATATATATATATATTTATATATATATATATATATATATATATATATATAGTAGAGATGGTAATTAATAAAAACTGAAGAAAGTGCTATATATATATATATATATATATATATATATATATATATATATATATATATATATATATATATATATATATATATATATATATATATATAATAAGCCAGTGGAGAAGAAAAGTTTACTAGACAAAGCAAATGTAAATTTAATCAAATATAAATATTAATATTCATACATTAATCCCAAACCAAATAAAAACACTTTTATATATATATATATATATATATATATATATATATATATATATATATATATATATATATATATATATATAGCCTTGACTGCCGTACAAACGGTCGGGTTTCAATCCTGGCTTGAGGTAGTTGCCTGTCTAGCCGCACTGATGAGCTGTGAAACAGCGAAACAGTACTGTATGTGGATGACTATAGTGCTCCTCACCTTGAGTTGAGCATATTGAGAAGTGAAACACGAATTACCATTAGCATATAAGCGACGCTCTTTGTGTAAACAAATCGAGCGGAGGTATTTCGAACGATATCAAAACATCGTTAAACTCACTACTCGTTCAAGCAGCCGCCAATAGCGTAATGGTTAGGAGCCTTGACTGCCGTACAAACGGTCGGGTTTCAATCCTGGCTTGAGGTAGTTGCCTGTCTAGCCGCACTGATGAGCTGTGAAACAGCGAAACAGTACTGTATGTGGATGACTATATATATATATATATATATATATATATATATATATATATATATAATAAGCCAGTGGAGAAGAAAAGTTTACTAGACAAAGCAAATGTAAATTTAATCAAATATAAATAGTAATATTCATACATTAATCCCAAACCAAATAAAAACACTTTTATATATATATATATATAAGCGTTGGGACGTTTAATCAGAATCGGAATCAGAACATTTGGGGAAAAATTTGTGCATATTTTCCGATGCCAAAATGATTTTTTTAATTGTCATTTTTATTTGAATGTGTCAAAAGCAAAATGTAGCAATAATTATAAAATAAGAAATACTTATTGATTTTTAACTATTATTGATTTTTAACTATTATTGATTCTTAACTATTATCGATTCTTAACTATTAGTAAAACTCAGGTCGATAGATGATTCCCCACAAGTGTATTTTTTCTTTAGGGAAATATCTCCACATTTAGCATACGTTTTTACGGTAATCGGGCAGGGGGACAACAACTCTATAGTTAAATATTTAGAGATTTATAAAGAATCATAATCGGAATCGGTAATTGTATCGGAATCAGAAATTTAGTACGAAATTGGTAATTGTATCAGAATCGGGAAAAATAGAGGAATCATCCCATCACTACTAAATATACAGCCCTGCGTCATAAGAATGTTTTTTTACACAACAACAACAACAAAATTGTTAGAAGAAATAAAAATGTAACAATAAAAATAGCATAATTAAACGATTTGAATTCCGTTATGTTTAGCACTGTTGGCATAAATGGAAGAATGCTGCTTAAATACATGCAATACGCACACGCACGCGCACATATACATAAATGTGTGTGTGTTTGTGTATGTAAGAAGGCTGTAGCAATGTAGAATGTGGAAAAGGCATACTCCCAGTTCTGGACCCGTATCAAGGCAGTAATTGAGGCTGAAGGCGGCCACATTGAATTGATGTCATCTCTACTATATAATCAACATACCTGAATTGATTATTTCAATAAAAGTTTTAAAATAAAGCTGTTGTGATGTTTTGGGGGGGTTGTTTTTGTTTTTTTGTTTTAGGGCAACAATTTTATTGTTTTACTCTGTACTATTATATAAAAGTCACTCTGTGTGTGTGTGTGTGTGTGTGTGTGTGTGTGTGTGTGTGTGTGTGTGTGTGTGTGTGTGTGTGTGATTTCTTTCTTTCTTCATAGGTTCCAAAACGGCTGAGACTACTGTTTGCAAATTTCATACATAGCTAATTTATATGTCTGGCAGTGTTCTTAGATGTGTTTTCTATAGAAATTCATCTGATAAGCATCGAAATAAAAAAAAATTGATCTTAAAAATTGCTTTTCTCTCTTAATCAGAGTCGAGGGAAAATATTATATAAATAATTTTGACAATATTTTGGAATATTTGTTACGTCTTTGTGGGTGAAGGGAAGAATAGGATGGTGTCTGCTTATTTCACGTCAATGTTAATATTTACAGCACCTCAACCCTTTTGTGAGATCTATAAATTAAAAGCAGAAACGTAGCTTTCTATATTTTCGTCACATCTCTTCACCTTGTTGACTCGTCTGAGACAAAAAGCTCATAACACCAACGCAAGTCTCATTCTCTGGACTTTATCGGTTTCACGGTCGAATGGCACGCCCCTATTCTCAACCTATCCTTAGAAGGAGGGTTTGAATTTCTCTTCCATACATAGCTGCCTCTAGTCACTCCACGAGATGCTCAATCTGAGGACTGTGTTTGTCAGACTCGAAACGAACTGTAGACTGTAGACTATGTAATGTTGGCTCTCAACTGTCTCCCAAACATATGTGTGCTCCTTTTATTTTATGGGGTGTGTGTGTGGGAGGGGGGGGGGGTTATCTGTAGTTCCTGTAATCCGGATCGCACTCAAAATACACTCATTGATCTGTCTCGCAATGCAAGTTCACGCTCTGTCAATGGAAGTCCTGGGTTTGATTTATGTCATCGGTAACCGTTGTTGACCCCTTTGCATTCCTGGCACAAATAAGTTGCGTTCAACTCAGTACCGCATTAACCGCGCAATTCATGTCATGAACTCCAAAACATATTTTATCTTACATCGGCAAGGGAGATAATTAAATTACAGCAAATCATTTCTCATGAAAAAAAAAAAAAAAAACAGATTTATTATAATCTGGAAGTATAACTCAGTGGTAGAGCATTCAACTACAAATCGAATGATCCTCTGTTTAAGCCCGGGTGTACCTCACCATTTTAGCATCATCATCATCTCCTCTGACAAGGATATACATGCGATTGGGCACTGCTTTAGTGGGGCAGATTGCTGAAACAATCTTTCACTTGGTGACACAAGCACCAAAATTGAAATTGGTCAGGTTTGCTTCTGCAGCCATTTTGAAAGCTGGCAGCCATCTTGAATTTTCTGATGGCTAACGTTCTTTTTTTAAAATGTATGTTCTGAACGTCATTTGTGCCAATTTTGGTGCTTTTATCACTACATGAAAGGTTCTTATGGAATAATTTTTTTATTCCATTTTCACCCCAAAAAAGGCACAGTGCCACTTTGATGTAGGGGCTACTATCGGGGACATAAGTTACAGGGATACTATGTAGGGAGTTGAGCAGCGAGATATCTGTTTACACTAAACTTGAACTTCTGAATGTCAGCACAGTTGGTAAAGCAGGAACTCGGAAGGGAGTTCCAAAGTCTAGCAGTTCTGAGGAAGAAACTATTAGAGTAGAAGGCTCTCTTACATCTAGGGATCTCCATTGTGTAGTAGTGGGATTCTGCTGCTTGTCGGGTTTGTCGGGGGTATTTACGTCGAGGGGGTAGAAGGGCTTGTAGCTCGTCGGAGCGTTCACCATTAAAATACTTGTAGAACAGGCAGAGGGATGCAAGATTACGTCGATGGGACAGAGATTGAAGCTGAGATGACAGTTCAGATAAGTTGAAATAACCTGCCCCACCACTTGTGAATTTCATACTCCCATGAAAGTCCCTCCTTTGGAGGAAGCCGGTTAATAGGGTTAGTGCTGACGGACACTCACATGTTTTATGAAATAATGCAGTAATATTTAACTAACTGTGACATGCCAATTAGGTGGATAACATTGCTTATTGTTTAAATTGGTAAAAACAATAAGTTGTCATTGTTTTTTAATGAAAACTCATTTTTCCAGCTGTCGGATTTCGCTATAATAACAAAGAAAAACCAATAAAGGTTACTTTTCTACCTACATGGTTAAATTGCATGTGTGTGTGTGTGTATGTGTGTGTGTGTGTGTGTGTGTGTGTGTGTGTGTGTGTGTGTGTGTGTGTGTGTGTGTGCGTGTGTGTGTGTTTGTGTATGTGTGTGTTTGTGTTTTAAGTAGCTCTAAATACATTTTATTTCTATTATTTAAATTGGAATTCATTGTTGAGATGAGTATTATTTATTAATTTATTTGTTGCTGACTATTATCCTCATCTTTATTATTAGTTGTTGTTTAACAACGTTTCGGACAACTATTCCTCTGACCTTCGTGGTAACCGCAACGGGATAGGAACTCCGAATCTCCTAACTGCATCCTCAGCAATTACTGCCTTCCATAGTTGTTGTCGTCTCACCACGTTTGTGGACAAGTAAGCCTTTGGCCGGCTTTGGGTAGGATTGAAACCGCTATCTTCAAACAATTCTCACCTGGAACCATAGTAGTAATTCTTCTAATGCACTCACCTCCAAAAGACAGAAAGTCTGTTCTGTTTGTTGTCAACACACAGGGGCTGGGAAAGGAAGAAGAGGGAAAAGAAGAAGAAGAAGCAGTAGACGTGGTTGATTTTATGGGAAAGAGAGTTAGACTAGCCGCGAGAATTCCCGAGATTCGAGAGGGATAAAAAGACCAAACTCGGACGGATAGGCGACTGTGCTTTTGCTCAAGCAGAGAAAACGGTGAGAGGAAAGAAAAGTCCCTTCCTAAAGAAAGTTCCGGCTCGAAATGAGGCTGAAGGACCCAGCAGATTTCAAGATTCAACGTCTCTATCCATTGCACAATTCGGTACGGATCCAACCATGGAAAATCAGATAATAAATAAACGTGGATTTATAAGACTAAAAAAATCCAACCTTGATCGCCCTTCGACTCAGTTGTCTTTCTGCCTTGTCTGGTGCGATTTCCATAAAAAATTTCTGGTAGCTTCATGCTTTGTCTGGAGCGATTTCACTAAAAAAATCTCAAGTGGCTTAATGCCTTGTCTGGAGACACTTTCATAAAAAAATTTCAAGAATTTTTTTTCTTGCTGCTTTTTCACCCAAAACAAGACACACTTAGATGTAAGGGGCTACTATTTGGGACAAAATTTGCAGGGATACTATGTAGGGAGTTGAGCAGCAAGATGTCTGTTCACATTACACTTGAGCATCTGCATGTCAGTACAGTCAGGGAAACAGAGACCCGGGAGGGAATTCCAAAGTCTAGCAGTTTAATGGAATAAACTATGTGAGTAGAAGGCTTTCCTGAATCTAGGGATCTCTACGGTGTAGGGGTTAGATTTTGCTGCTTGTCGGGTTAGTCAGGGGTATTTACGTCGAAGAGGTACAAGGGTTTGAATTTCATCAGGGCACTTTCTAATAAAAGACATGTAAAATAGGTACAGGGATGCAACATTTCGTCAATGGGGCAGAGTTTGGAGTTTAGTCAACACTGCGGGACCTATTAGGTTGGCAACACTCTAAATTGCGGAATCGATTCTGAACTCCATTACAGCCAGAAAGAGTTCTCTGAACAGCAACTTCCTAGATGTGACAGCAGTACTTCATCATCCGACCGCAATTCATTTCTTCTAAAGCATGATCAAGGATAAGACTAACAAGCATGTCCACAACACGGTCGACTCTCTGAAGGTTACCATCATGGAGGCATTAATCTATAACACTTATGTGAATAAACGATGACATCAATAGCCAGGTTCTATCTGTAATGGTAAAATAAGCCAAAGATTTTTTGAGCAACCTTTACGATAGATTGAATATGTATCTGCCTTTTTAGTTCTAGAGTGAAAGTCACGTGATTGCGAAGTTGGTTTTGTAATCTGTTAAGACAAAATAAAGTGCTGTGAGACAGCACCTCCCAAGATGTGGCAACAGTACTTCATCTGAAAATGATGAATCAAAAAAACAAAGTTTCGTTACTTATGACAAGTATTTGTTAACATTAGACGTAAAGATGACTATAGTGTAGTAGGAAGGGAAGTGGTCATGTGTTAATTTGGAGAACGGAGAGTTCTTCGAAAGTATCTGAGATACTTGCGCAGATTTTGAACCGGACATATCTTATTTTGAACCGGACATATCTTATTTTGAACCGGACATATCTAGTCGTCTTATTTTGAACCGGACATATCTTATTTTGAACCGGACATATCTTATTTTGAACCGGACATATCTAGTCATCTTATTTTGAACCTGACATATCTTATTTTGAACCGGACATATCTAGTCGTCTGCTTGAACCGGACATATCTTATTTTGAACCGGACATATCTAGTCGTCTGCTTGAACCGGACATATCTTATTTTGAACCGGACATATCTAGTCGTCTGCTTGAACCGGACATATCTTATTTTGAACCGGACATATCTAGTCGTCTGCTTGAACCGGACATATCTTATTTTGAACCGGACATATCTAGTCGTCTGCTTCAACCGGACATATCTTATTTTGAACCGGACATATCTAGTCGTCTGCTTGAACCGGACATATCTTATTTTGAACCCGACATATCTAGTCGTCTGCTTGAACCGGACATATCTTATTTTGAACCCGACATATCTAGTCGTCTGCTTGAACCGGACATATCTTATTTTGAACCGGACATATCTAGTCGTCTGCTTGAACCGGACATATCTTATTTTGAACCGGACATATCTAGTCGTCTGCTTGAACCGGACATATCTTATTTTGAACCGGACATATCTAGTCGTCTGCTTCAACCGGACATATCTTATTTTGAACCGGACATATCTAGTCGTCTGCTTGAACCGGACATATCTTATTTTGAACCCGACATATCTAGTCGTCTGCTTGAACCGGACATATCTTATTTTGAACCCGACATATCTAGTCGTCTGCTTGAACCGGACATATCTTATTTTGAACCGGACATATCTAGTCGTCTGCTTGAACCGGACATATCTTATTTTGAACCCGACATATCTAGTCGTCTGCTTGAACCGGACATATCTTATTTTGAACCGGACATATCTAGTCGTCTGCTTGGCTTTGCCTGTAACATGACGTTAACTGCTGGGGTTTGTCTGTAATTAGTAGAGCTGTGGCAACAGAATATTTTTTTTCATTCTTTTGACTCTCAAGTATATATCCGACACAGTAAGACACAGTCAATCAACCGAGAACCACATCAATCTATATTAAAACATATAAGATATTAACGGATATATACTCAAGAGTCAAAACAATGAAAAGAATATGCTGTTGTCACAGCCCTAGTAATCAGATGTAAGACGCCAAGCAAAAAGCAGACGACTTTCAGATAAATATTGGAAGAGAATTAAAAACAAAAAAATAATCTAGTTGTCACATAGAAAGCATGGAGACTGACAGCACTATGAATTTATCAATGTTCTTATTTATTTGCCTCCCCACGAGGGAAGAGTTAGACACAAAGTTAGTTTGTTAATGTGGGGAAAATCCAGCTCCCCAAAAAAGTGGCACACTGGATAGGAACAAAAATAAAAAATTGCCTCAGTCTAGAAGGATTTCTCCTCCACTGATCGAAGTCAGAAAAGGTGGAGTGTAGTATCCGAACAGATACTACATTTTGTTCCCAGCCAAAAGGCCAGGAACAGTGAATTTGTCAATGTTAGACGAACAGTTGCAGACACCTGAAGAAGTAGTTTCTTTTCTTTTTTTATCAAAATAAGAAATTAATCAGATCTAAAATGAACTGCATTGTATGTGGTGATAGATGCATCATTGCAAAAAGAAGCTCCGTAAGCGACAGATGTAGCTAGAGATGCACAAACCTTTTAAAATTTTCTTTCTCAAAAATAAATAAATCTATTATATAAATCTCACCTCGCTGTTTAAATGGATGTATGGATGTATGTTTATATGTCTGCCTAAAAATTTCAACAAAGGCGACGGATTTTCACGAGATTGTTATCGTTTTGAAGCTCGACCCTTCGGACGACAAATATCGAAAAATGGGCTAAAACCATTAATTCCTTCATCCTCAACTGGGCACTTTGCTGCAAGGAGTGGTCGACGATATTTTCGAAAGTCATCCCTCGTTTCGATTGTCTAGCCTTAATTTAAACCTACGTCACTTCCGGTTTGACATTGGACGCAACAGCAAAGACGTCACGTTTTTTTCACATTCTTTTCCTTCTTTGCAGTACGGGTTCAAGCCTGCCTGCCTGCCTACTATTATTATTTTTTTTTTTTTGCTCAACACACAGTTCCAAACACCCGGACAATGCCGGGCACCCAGGCAAGTAAATATATAAAAGTCAGAGTTGTGTTTTTCATGATAGAAGCGTTGTTTGAATTTTAAAAATAAAATACGTGCAAAATAGATTTATGTGCCAAGTTACAAACAAATTTTTATATCAAGAATGAGAGTTCATATAGAAGCGTTGTTTTAATTTGAATAAAATAAAATAAAATACGCATCAAGTGAGCTTGAAAGCCAAATCACAACGTAATATTAGGAAAGATATTTATTTTGTTTGAAATTTATAAATATATTTCGAAGATACACTTCATCATCGGTCTATGTTTCATTTTTTTCTTTTGTACTGTTTGAACCAAAGTTTTAAGAAAAATTGAAAATGATTTTGACCTTCAAAATATATATGTTGTGTGTATTTAGGCAGGATTCTTTCATTGAAGCAAATATTGTTAAACACAATACTTACCTGATAATGATGCTTAAATATCAAAGAAAAAAAAGAAATAAAATGTATAAAAAAAAGTGCGCTTGAAAGTCAAATCACAACGTAATATTAGGAAAATAAACAAATATTTTACTTGTTTGAAATTTATCACAAATATATTTCAGAGGTATACTCCATCTTCAGTGTGCTGTTTTGTTTCTTTTTTTTTTCCTTTTCTTCTTCCTTGCCATGTTGCAAAGTTTGAGGAAGAAGTCTGTTTGCCTACGCACAGTTCAAACATTTCAAAATACAACGTTTACGTTAGACTTGAAGACAGCCATATTGTAGTCAGCTGGAAAGCAGGAAAACGGAAGACAATTCCACAGGCGTGCAGTTCTAAGAAAGAAGCTTTGCTCATAGAATCTACGTTTAGGTTTAGGCACAGATAACGAGTGGTGGGAATTATTGATAGTGTTTTCAGCTAGACGGGTGTTTCTTGTGAAAGTTTGGCGAGGTGGGGGACCATAGATTGAAGCTCAGTCGAACACTTTCCATGAAAATAACGATACAGCAAAAACAAACTTGCAACATCTCTTCTGTGAGATAGAGGTTGCAGGGAAGAGAAAAGGACATCTCCTACGAGGCTACGAAGTCTATTTTGAACTCTATCAAGGCAGGATAAGTCCTTTCTAGCAGCTCCTGCCCAGATTTGGCAACAGTATTCCGTCCTTGGATGTACCTGGCTCTTATATAGATAGAGAATTGCATCAGCAGTGAGATATCTACTGGATCGATCGAAGGATCCCACCATTTTTCCAGCGGCCTTGGCAACAGATTTGATATATGTGTTCCATTTAAGATCAGGGGTAAAGGTCAAGCCCAGAAGCTTATCAAAACATGAGGCCTCCTCAAGACAAGAGTCATTCATTTCAATTGATGCCGGATGAGGATCATAGCGTTGATGATGTAAAGATAGAAGCTTGGTTTTAGATGCATTAAAAGTAACCAGCCACTCCTTTCCCCTTTGTACCACTTGCTCAAGATCAGAGGAGAGAGAATCAGAGAGAACTTGGTCGTTTACTGTCTTAGATGTGCTACCATAGATGGTAGTGTCATCAGCATAAATGTCTACAAATGATGTAAGGATGTGATTTGGAAGATCATTAATGTAGATCAGGAAAAGAGTTGGGCCCTTCCAAGTAATGTGTCCCGTCCTTCATCATAAGTAATGATTCTTTCCCCTCTGATGTAAAAGAGCAGTATTACACATTCCTTCAATAATGAATTCTCATCATCTCTCTCACTCTCTTATAAATGTCTCCCTCAGTATTGTCATCATCGTTATCGTGTTATGGGTTCCTCACAACACAACACAGGTACATCCAAAAAAAGCTGCTTTCAATATAAAAACACTAATCGTAAAGTTCATCCTTTGCCTTAGGCATCAAGCCAGGTCTTTTATGTTTTTTTGTTTTTGTTTTTATATTTTTTCTAGAATATCTTGTCCGTTTCTTTTCCAGTTTTAACAACTAGTCCTTTACTTTTCCATGTTTAAGCTTAACCATATTACTTTTCATGCTCGCATTTTTCTATTGTAATATAATATATAATTCTTAGCAAAACCCTGTCAGTTTAAAAGACTTGCTATACAACAGTTTAAATACTTTTAAATTCCTTTCAAATCCCTAAAGGTAAGAAAGTAATATGTTCATATTTTTTAAAACTAACTTAGTGTTGCATAAGACAATCGCGGACGATGCCTGATGGTCATGCAGGTTGGTATGGATTGGTTTGTTGAGATTAAAAATTTCTATTGAGATGAGTGTTTATATTGGAATAAACTAGAAGAGTCAATGTTTGCATAAATAATATAAACAAATAGGTTTTGGAATAACAACAATGTAAAAATAGCTTTACCTCAAGCGGTCTGACGTAGGGGTGACTTGGGAGGATATGTGGTCAGTGAGAGTTCTACTTCAGTCTGGTTTTTGGAGCCAATGAGAGAGCAGGTCGAGGCAACAGACTTAGAGATGTGATTTAGAATGGTGGTTGTAAGTTCTAAGAGATGGGACGATTGCGAAATAAAGACCTGTATGTATATTTTTACCAACGTTTTGGGTTAGTCTCTGTTTCAAAGAAGTTGAAAGTGTTTATTTCAGTCCAATGATCCAAACAGCTGAACTGGCCAACATGGAAACCGTTGGAAAAGGTATGATCCCATTTGATGTTTTTACATTTCAACATTTATAATGGTTTGGCGATGGGCGCAACAGCAAAGACGTCACGTTTTCTTCTTTTTTTTTACATTCTTTTCCTCCTTTGTGGTACGGTTTCAAGCTTGCCTGCCTACTACCACTTTTTTTTTTTTTCTCAACACACCTCCAAACACCTTGACTATTGACTAGCCTTAATTTAAACCTTCACCATTTCCGGTTTGGCGATGGGCGCAACAGCAAAGACGTCACGTTTATTATAGTAAAAAAATTGGCATGAAAGAAAATATGTGAAACTTTTGAACACGTTTTTATTTTATTTTATTTTTTAAATATACTTACAGATTTATTTAAATCTAAAACAGGAAGTCCGGTTCAGTAACCGGAACATTTTTATATCGAGGCAAGGTTTTTACCTAACACTGGTACAGTTGCACTTAAAGTTATTTGTGCTTCTGAAGCGCCCACATTTCACATGAAAGCATTATTACGTACTTACATATGTTGAAATTAGTATAAATTCCAAAACTTACAAAAAAATTATCGATTGTAAAAATAATCACAAGTAAAAATAGAATTTATCAAATTATCGAATTTTAATGAGGAAGAGTTGTGCGACCAATTCAATATGACAAACTGATTTATCTCCCTTAACCTTAATTTAAATTGAGTTCTTCACGCTTTTACACTATTGGGACACAATTCCGGAAATCTTAATACTGAATTTCACATGAAAGCAATAGTATCTACATATTCTTTGTATTTTGAAGATGATTATTATAAAAAAAAAGATAAGATAGAAATTATTTATTAAAGAAAATAAAAAATAGAATTAGAATATAGAATTTGATGAAAATGATCGTAAGACACAGTTTAAAAGGGAGGTCATTTTCCATTTTGATTCAAACAAGATGACTGCTAACACGATTAAAGTTGTATTTTTTAATAATTCAGCAATATTCAGGTAATTTCGACTGCATAATTTGGAAACTACCATCGTAACTTATTAGAATTGACAAAAAAAATCGGTTGAAACCATTGTTTTTTATCTGAAAACTCCATTTGTCAACTACAAAATCTCGTCCCAATTCTGTAGAAGCACCAATATTTTTTTTTCACTCACATTCACCCCAAACAAGGCATATCACTGCTTAGACGTAAGAGACTACTATTCAGGACCAGAGGAGCAGAAAAAAACCACTCAAGGAACAACAACTGGACCTGGACGAACTGAATCGGGGACCAAGAGAAGGAAGGACTGCTACTCAGAAGATGAGTCTGCCAACGAGAGGGAGGGTAAACAAACCCCTCCCCACTCTCCGGTCACTTCGAGAAACAAAAAAAGAAAGAAAAAAAGAGTTAAAAAGATGGAAGGGGAAGAAAAGGTGGTTCCCGCCCCCTGTGAGCATACACCATCCCAAACAACAACAACAACAAAACCTACCCCCACCCCCAAACCAGACACTGCACCAACACCAAACACCGCACCAACCACCACACCAACACCCAACACAGCACCAACACCAGACACCACACATACCACAACAACACTGTACACCACACCAACACCTGACACCGCACCAATACCCACCCCCACACTAATGCAAACCGAACCACCACCCCAAAGAGAAAAAGAAATGAATGGACTGGGGAGAGAGAAGGATCACTCTGCCTCTTGCGGACCAACTAAAAGACAAGAACAGATAGAGGGAAAAGATGTTAACATCCCCTCCAATTTCCCAGACGTCCCACTACTAATAACTTTCATTAGAACCCCAGAGGCTTGCAAGAGCAACTTGTGGTCACTTCTGGAGGCAGCTGAAAGGGCCTCTCCGGGAATGGAACTTTTTAAAAAAAGCGACTCCTCCCTTCACGTACTGTCAAAAAAATGAAAGGGAAGGGTCCCAGTGTGGGTCCATCCATCTATCTACAGGGCCCTAAAATTGACCTTTCCCCTAGATGTTGGAGGCATTGTGAGAGAAGGCCAGGAACTGAAGAACCTGACCTCCTTGAGCATCGCATACAACGTTGGCATCCTTATGCTGACCGACTTTTGAGCCAAGTGTGACACACCCTAAGGTAGGTACCATGTCTTTAAATTTGGCCAGTTTCAATGCTAGGGGCTTCAGATCACCAGGCCGGGCGACTCGCCTCCGGCGTGACCTCTTGTCCCCGGGAGTGGATGTTGCTGCGATCCAGGAGACGCATTTTGTTTCTTCTGTGGACTGTCAGGTGCTGAACCGGGATTTCGAAGTTTTCTTGGCATATGACAGCCTGCGGGGGAAGGAAGTCTCCTTGCTAGTGAAACGAATTGGTCGACGTTGTTCATAGAGATACGGTGGGCAGGCTGGTCGTGGCCGATGTTGCCGTAAAAGATTCTGTGTTCCGAGTGGTTGCGTTTCATGCACCCAACACTGCTTGCAAGAGGGTCTCATTCTTCAGTCAGCTTGACATGTTTGTAGATTGTCGGAAGCGGCTACTGCTAATGGGGGATTGGAACGCCATCTTAGATCCAGTTAGATAAGGTAGGAGGCGATGTTTGAGGGTCGAAGAGATGTGAGCCCAGCCTGGCTGACCTGATGGCTAGATGCGATCTGGTCGACAGGTTTTGGGTCGAGCATCCAGGATGGGAGATGTGGACGTGGACCAATAGCGTTCCCTCCTATTCGAATACCTATTTGGACAGGATACTAGTTAGAAGAGGCGAAATAGATTTCCTATCTTGCCCCACATTCACTTGGTTAGGTCAATCAGATTATAAACTAGTTATGGCCCGGCTGAAGCTAGGAAATAGGCCTAAGTTAGCGGGGTACTGGAAGTTAAACACCTCCCTTCTGGAGATACAAGACTTCCGAGACCAGTAAAAAGGCACTAGTGGAGGTGGTTACCGGGAGTAAGTGGTGGTTAGGTCTAAAAGTCAACATTAGAAGCTTCTCCGTCAAGTATGCCCACCGCCTCATATTAGATAAGGCCAAGAAAAAGAAGCAGCTAGAGCAGAAAATAGCCTGGGCTATGGGGGAGGGTGATAGGGTTAGTCAGGAACTAGCTAGGCAGGACCTTCTGTGTGAGACTAGCGAGCACTACGAAGGTCAAGTAGTCAGAGCTAGGCTTAGAAAAATAGGCAACGAATCAGTCAACTCTAACGTTGTCATGCATCGTGAGATTTCTAGGCGTGGCTTGGACAAATACATTGCAAAAGTTAGATATCCGGATGGACGCACCCTTGAATCGACTCAGGAGATCTGCGAGGGGTTTCGAGAACATTTCGAGGAGCGTTTTATGCAGCAGCCCAATCTTCCGATCCTTGAGTTTAGCGACTATTTAGCCGACTCTCCCCATCTTGACACGAATAGAGTGGCTAGTTGCGAGGGCCGGGTGACGGAGCGGGAGGTCTTTACTGCACTGAAGCAGGTCAGCTGTGACAGATCGCCAGGACTCAATGGTCTGCCATATGAACTGTATTTGAGGCTGTCGCCCATGTTTCTGCCTCTTGTGACAGATGTGTTCAACCATTGGTTTGCTCAGGGATCCATCCCAGGGCAGGTAACCAGGGAAGTGATCACATTGCTGAGGAAAGGTGATGGGCATGGTGGGTAAGAGTTAGACGACTACAGGCCCATAACTCTGCTTAACACAGAATTGAAGATTTTGGCCAAGGTTCTGTCGAATTGGCTGCAGGTTGTTATCGAAAAGTTGGTTGAACTGGAACAGAACTACACTGTGATGGGGAGATCGATTCAGAACAACTTGCACCTGATATGCACGATCCTAGAGGGAGGAATAGATGATGACATGGAAGCCACGCTAATCAACTTAGATCAGTCAAAAGCTTTTGATAGAGTCAACCATCGTTTCCTAGCATCTGTCTTAGAGGCCGCCGATTTTAAACCGGACTTCTGCAAGTGGATCTCCGTGATGTATCGACAGCCCACGGCTGTTGTGCGAGTCAATGGAAAGCACTTGAAACCCTTTGTTATCTCTTGGTCGGTTCGTCAGGGTTGTCCACTGTCACCCCTGCTTTACATCCTGGCCTTGGAGCCTCTCCTCTGCAAGCTGAGATGTGGGGAGGCAGATTCGGCCCTGCGCAGAATGGCTCTGCCTGGCGGCTCAGCTACCAAGGTATTCGCATTCGCCGATGATGTCACGGTCTTTGTGTCGAGCTTCAGAGACATCAAGATCGTGTCGGAGGCACTTGCACAGTATGAAAGAATCACGGGGGCCAAGATAAACTGCAGCAAGTCGGTCGGACCACGGTTGGGCGCCTGGAGTGGCAACGCAAACCTCCCGGCGCCCTTCAGCTGGAGAGATGGCCCGGTTCGGATCCTCGGCATGTGGTTCGAACCGGGTCTCCAGCTTGATCAGAATTGCTCAGTCAAAGGTGGCAGCTGTAGTCAACGCGTGGCTTCCTAGGAAACTTTCTTTAAAGGGTAGAGCTGAGACATGCGCCACATACGTCTTCGCTCTTATCCTTTACCGACTGGCCATACTACCTCTGCCTGCGCAACATATAACAGCTCTTGCCGAACTCTTGTCCTCACTCCTTTGGGACAGAGGAAGACACTGGGTGAGCAGACAGGTCTGTATTCAATGTCCATGTGAGGGAGGTTTGGGAATGCCAGACTTGAGGTGTCATCAAGACACCGAGATGCTGGCCTTCCTTAGCCAATACCTTCAAGACAACCAACCGTGGTACCTTGCAATCTCTGCCACCTTTCCCGACCTTATTCTCAACCCCACTATCAAGAGTCGTCGCAGGCCACGGGGAGATTCAGCCTTTCTGAAAGAGTGCCGAACTGCGCTAAAATGACTCCCAGGGTCCAGCGATCTTGTGACTGCCATCCATAGGGAACTCCACAGGGATTTAGTGAGGGGAGACTCGCTATGCGCGTGTTTGGTTTGGCAGCAGAGTGAGATCCACTCCGCGTGGAGCTGGGTGCCGGGTTCGAGTCATCTGAACAATTCAGAGTTCGCTCTGACCTGGCAATTAGCCCGAAATGTGCTTTCCCCTCAACAATATACAATGCAGTTCTGGTTTCTAGAGTCGCCAGCCTGTCCCCGTTGCAGGACAATGGCCACAGAAACAACTGATCACACATTTTTTGATTGCCGCGAACTCCACCAGTACTGGTCGCATGTTGGTGAGGTGACGGCTCACATTACTGTATCCAACATAGTGGACAACGTGAGGCCGCCGTGGGACCTGGAGGGACAAATGGTCTATACCGCAATCCTGGCCGTGGCGAGAATGGTGATTTGGACGTCGAGACTGCAAGATGGCCGGGGGTTGCTGCCTTTTTCTGATCAAGATCTGATCGCTTTCTTTAAACACCAACTACGGGTAAAGATGAGATGCGACAGAAGAAGGCTGCATCGCGTGGCTTTTGAAAGAAGATGGATACAGCTAGCAAGTCTGTGTGTACGAAGAGGGGCCAAATTTGAATACGTGTTCCCCGCCTATGTTTGGAGTGCTCAGTTTTAGGGTTTCTGTTGGATCTCCGCCCCTTTCCAATTCTACTTCCTTCAGCCTCTTGGCCAGCCAAATAAATCCTATTTCCCTTATTAGAAAGCCTCCAAGACCCCCAACCTCCAAAAACAACAATTTTTTCTTTTGCCCCCTCCCCCTCCTCTTGAAATTCAACCCAGCTTGGAGGAAATCAAACCAAACACTAACACTCCCCCCCGCCCTCACCATCAAATTTTTCTTTTCTCCCCTATTTAGGACACAACCCCTACCCCCTCCATTTAGAGGCTACCCACGAAACCCTGGTTCCTTTACAAACCAGAATGAAACGAGTGGTATAGCATTTCAGATAGGGTTGGGAGGGCTTTACTAACCGGGGTCTCCTTTTTTTTTTCTTCTTTTTTTTCCCATGTCCCTCGACACAAATGAAATTTTATTAATATTGTTATCTATTTTGTATTTTTTTATATTTAAAAAAAAAATTTTTTTTTTAATTTTTAAATTGGGTTTTAGTAGGAAGACCCCTCCCTCCCACCACCACACATAAATACAAATTTAAAAGGGTAACCATGATTAAAGATGCTGGCTGAGAGAAAAATCATTTAAAATTTCCAATAGAGATGAGATGGATCAACCAACCTCACTATCCCCTCTTCTTTTTGAGTTGGCCTTGTGCCTAAGTTTTTTGTTCATTTTCCCTATTGTATTTTTTTTCCTGTGAATAAAAATTTAATATCTGAAAGTGTAGTATCTGT
The DNA here is from genome assembly GCF_053919585.1 of Euprymna scolopes. NCBI lineage: Eukaryota > Metazoa > Mollusca > Cephalopoda > Sepiida > Sepiolidae > Euprymna > Euprymna scolopes. The sequence goes on from NC_136511.1 coordinate 5,385,396, forward strand.
TCCGGCAGATACAGCAAGCGAAGACCATATGTGGGGGCAACCCCACATATAAGACCTTGGTCAATGTAGGGGCAACCCTTCATACCAATTGTCACTATCCAGCTCCCTTACTGCCCGGGGAGTTGGTCCCCATTTCCCCTTCACTCCTCACATTAAAAATCGGCCTTGTGTCTTATTTGCTCGGGGTGGGGGAGCAAATAAATACCATCTGTTCCGACAGATGCTGCATTTTCAGACCATTGCCCGACCATTGCCCTTGCGGCAATAGTTATCAGTTATTGGTCCATGTAGGGGCAACCCTATATACCATGACAGCAGTACCAGCTCCCCCTTTCCTCCCCTTGGGGGAGCTGGTCTCCCCTTTCCTTCCCCCTTCCAATCCACATTAAAAACGGCCTTGTGTCACATTTTGCTTACGTGGAGAAGCAAATAAATACCCACCTTCTTTGCAGCAGCCTTTGCAATGTCCTCTGTGTATTTTTAATGTAATTAAGTATTCACCATTTTTAAACTGAACGTAATTGTGGATGAATTTTTTTTTTTAAATAGATCTAGCACATCGTTAATTGTGCACAAAGGGAGAACCTAACTTTCAAACACACCAGAAACTAGATATAATTTTCAAATACAATTTATGTTTATTTTTTTTTCACTCCTTTATAATAAAAATATAAAACTATGTAAAACTTTTTATCAATTAATTTTTTTTATTCTTTCATCGCATATCTTTTCAAATAATTGCTTATTTAAGTTAATGTTATATATTTTGTTAAACTATTTAGATATTTTTAAAATATATTTTTATGCACAGAAACATGAAAAAACTATAAATGTGTCACATTTTTTATACAGTTTTAGCAGTTTAAAAAAGGGAAATGTCCCAACGGAAAATAGTTTAACAGTTTTATAATGTGAATATTTCACATATTTAAAAAAAAACATTAAATTCAAACAACATAAGTACGAATCCAGTAGATGATTTAAATACTTGTATATTTAAATAAAGTACATTTAAAAAGAAAAAACAACGTAATTATATTTGAAAAAAAAAAAATGGTTGAAAAAAAATATTAACAAAAAGTCGAAGTATTGTATCCGCTAAAAATAGTTATTTGTAAAGATAATCAATGAAAAAAATATTAATTGATAAAAAAAAAGTTTACGCACGAAAATTAAGCTCTCCTTTATGTACATCTACTGGGTGATTTTTCGTGATTATATATATATATATATATATATATATATATATATATATATATACATTCAGAAAGTGTGAGAGAATATATATACTGATTTTCCACAGCCGAACCAATGTCACAGCCCACAAGAGCCAAGAAACTCGAGTCTTTGACTTCCAGTTTGTTGGCTTTCTTGGCTCTTGTGGGCTGCGACATTGGTTCGGCTGTGGAAAATCATTATATATATATATATATATATATATATATATATATATATATATATATATAGGCATGGCCAAACTATTTGCCAAGAACTTTGCAACTAATTCCATCCTCTGCGACAAAGGCCATCATCCCCGTATTTCCACCTATAACAGACAACATGCTATGCAACATACAAATATCTGTGCGTGAGATCGCCAAGCTAATCAAGAACCTTGATTCCAGTAAAGCAACTGGCCCTGACGGCATTCCAATTATAGTGTTGAAAAAGCTTCAACCAGAATTTGCCCCCATACTTACAAAACTGTTTAAGCGTTGCCTTAAGGAAAAGTGCTTCTCATCACCCTGGAAAACCTCATCTGTATGCCCTGTATTTAAGAATTCAGGTGATAAGTCATCTCCCTCTCAGTACAGACCAATAAGTCTCCTGTGTGTCATAATTAAGTTGCTGGAATCCATATTAAATAAAGAAGTAGTCAACCACCTCAGTAGAAATAACCTTCTTAGTGACATGCAATATGGTTTCGGTTCTGCCAGATCTACAGCAGATGTGCTAACGGTTATATCTCATAGGACTAGTGAATCTCTCGACAAAGGCTTCCTTTCTAGGGCAATTGCTCTTGACATATCAAAGGTCTTCGATAAGATATGGCATAAGGGCCTGCTTCACAAGATTTCCAGCTACAGTATAACTGGAAATGTTTTCTCGATCATTAAGTCATTTCTCTCTGATAGGCTCATAAGAGTAGTGGTTGATGGGCAGAAATCAGAGGCCCACAGTATTAATGCTGGAGTCCTTCAGGGATCCATCCTGAGCCCAACTCTCTTCCTGATCTACATCAATGATCTCCCAAATCACCTACTTAAATCATTCATTGATATCTATGCTGATGACACGACCATCTATGGCAACACATCAAATGCTGTAAATGACAAAGTTCTCTCTGATTCTATCTCCTTTGATCTTGAGCGCGTGATAAAGTGGGAAAAGAGGTGGTTGATTACTTTTAATACATCTAAAACCAAGCTCCTATCTTTACATCATTAACGCTCTGATCCCCACCTGGCATTAATTGAAATGGATGGCTCTCGTCTAGGGGAGGCTCCATGTTTTGATAAGCTTCTGGAATTGACCTTTACTCCTGACCTGAAATGGAACACGTACATCAAGTCTGTTGCCAAGGTCGCTGGAAAAATGGTAGGATCCTTCTACCGCTCCAGGAGATATCTCACTGCTGATGCAATTCTCTATCTATATAACAGCCAAGTACGTCAAAGGATGGAGTACTGCTGCCATATCTGGGCAGGAGCTGCTAAAAACAGCCTACCCTGCCTTGACAGAGTACAAAATAGACTTCGTCGCTTGGTGGGGGATGCCCTTTTCTCTTCCCTGCAACCTTTCTCCCACAGAAGAGACGTTGCGAGCCTGTCTTTGTTTTATCGTTATTTCCATGGCAAGTGCTCGTCTGAGCTCCAATCTCTGGTCCCACCTCACCAATCTTTCACGAAAAACACCCGTCTAGCTGAATCCACTGTGAAAAATTTTCTCCTTTTTTTATCTGTGCCTAAATCAAAACGTAGATTCCATGAACAAAGCTTCTTTCTTAGAAGTGCATGCCTGTGGAACTCTCTTCCGCTTGCCTTTTTCCCACCTGACTACAACTTGGATGTGTTCAAATCCAACATAAACACATTTCCGATGAACCGCCCCCTTAAGTAAGACACTTTATCAAATCTCCAATACTAACGATTACTACGATATTATCCCATTGATTACTGCAAACGCAATAACCCTTATCCCTAAGTGGCTTCTGGGCCTTGATAAGTAGTGACTTCCATGTAAAAGAGCAAAAACAAATATATATATATATATATATATATATATATATATATATATATATATATATATATATATATATATATTAATTTCTACGTGACATATAAATACACGTAATGTTTTCACCCGAACTGCTTTAGTTTAAAAGATCAATCTGCACCAAATTATTCAGTATTTTTTATTTTATTTTTATTTTTCATAGGGGAAAGATATTTTTTGGATAAGCGCTAAGGACTGCATAACAAAGGGGAAGAAACTCTTGTATGACCACATGCTTCAAAGACATGAAAGCAAGAAAGTCAGTTTAAGAATCGAGAGTTACTTGCCCTTGCCACGTAGATTGTTTATTTATGGTGTTCAGATTGTCAGATTTCTCTCTACACGTTTTTGGTGTCCGGCCATTTTTACAGGTGAGATTAGTTTCTGGCCTGCACTGACCTATCAGCTACTAACACAACAACCATTTAATCGACGTGACCATTTGTTTTAAAAAAATGGAAAACTATACACAATTACGCACGAGTATTGTTAAAAGGCACCGGCTTGCTTTTTTTTTTCTGCTGGGTTGGCACTTTTTAAAAATAGACGAAATCCTCAACTAACCCGGAAAAAAAAAGAATTAAAATACAAAAAAATGTGGCAGACCTGAACGAGAATCCCTACCCCCTATAATTTTAACCGGCATTCTGCAGTTAGTATTTTTTTTTTTTTTTTTTACGACATAACGAAGCGTAGGGTACACCTGAAATGGGTTTTTTTAGCTATTAAATTGTTAAGTGGAAGCACAGAATAGTTACAAAACACCCTCCCCTTCCCTGGCTTTTGAAATAATAACATTATTTCAGCACGGTAGCAAAAGTGGACGAGTACGAGTACCCAGGAAAAAGGGGGGGGGTAATAATCCCTTTCCGTGTTTACAAAATGGGGGGATCGATTTACTATAACGTTGTAATTAAAAAGTGAGCACCCTTTCAAATGTCGAAATAACTTTTTTTTTTTTAGATAATCTGGTTTGAGTCCGAATCCACTGAAAAAAAAAAAAATGCAAAACAACGAACAGAAACAAAAGAGAGGGAGTGACAGTGACGCTCCTTTAGGTACACCCAGCATAGTATAAACACCCCCTCCCAATGTTAAGAACGGCTTTCGGAATAAACACTCCCAACCTCGAATACTATACTACAAGCTAAAGCATACTATAAAAATTATAAGGAGGCGGGGGTTCTCTTTCAGGTCCGCTAAAAATGTATATTGAAGCGAAGCGAAGCGGCGAAGCGAAAGCGCTTCTTGACTCACCAAATGACAACCAAATTTTAGCGACTATTTCTGTCGGATTTCCTAAACGGTTACAGAGCAAATTAATTCACCGAATTTATTAGTTGTCTGATTTTTGCGGATTTCTTTTTAATAACTGATTTTATTGTTTCTTACGAAATAAAACGTATCCTCCTGCAACTTTATCACTAACCCTAAGTCCAGGTAACATAATTTTTGATGCTTAGATTTGCACTTCTTTATAAAAAAAATAAATACAGAAAACTCTTTAGGTGTATGTACTCGTCAAGGAACGAAGATATCATATTCCAAAAATCACTTAATTTGATAAAGTATTTTTTTAATAAGAAAACCAAAATTTACGATTTTTAACGATTTTAATACGTAACTGAATTTGGTAATTTTAGTCTGGATAGTTCGATTGAGTTGTCCCCCCTTATTTATTTCATCGTGGCTGAAGAAAACACTTTGTCTTATTTAGACGCAAAAAATTGATTTTCTTAGTTAAAAAAAAAAAATAAAAAAAAAACTATTTTATCAATTTATGTAACTTTTGAAATATATCTTTGTTCCGTGACGAGTACGGACATCATAAAGATTTTTGGTCAATGTCTAGATTCTTTCCAAGTCCCAAATGGTTTTGTTTTTTAGGCTGTCTGAAATTTACTCTTTTGTAAATTTTTACTTATTTTTCACCTTAACAAGCAATTTTATAAAATGACGACTTTTACAGGTATTCAGGTATGCTGAAAACGAATACTAGATTAACATTTGTTGCAAACAAAGTTTTTCGTATATTAAGCAATGTAATTCCTTATGTTATCAATGGTGGCCATTTGAGTACGCGCAAGTGCACATATTTTTTATGCGTTTTCAGCATACCCGAAAACCTACAAAAGTTGTCATTTTATAAAAGTGATTAAGATGGAAAGTAAGTAAAACGTTGCCGGAATTACATTGTTTAATATCCGGAAAACTACTTGTTTGCAACAGATTTGAATGCGATATTCGTTTTCAGCATACCCGAAAACTTTTTAAAAGTTGTCCTTTTAAAGGTGATTATTAGGGGGGAAAGTAAGTAAAGGTTTACTAAATAAAGCTTTCATGCTGCCCAAAAAATTAAATTAAAAAAGTTATTACTAGGTTGCCAGAAAGTGGGTGTTCATTTTATGTTAAACTTATATAGAAAAGTGATTCTCACTTTTTGAAAAAGTAACTTCTTCATATCATTAAAACTATTTCTCTGCATCACTTTTAAATGTTATATTCGTTTTCAGTGTCCCCGAAAACCTTTAAAAGTCGTCATTTTAAAAGTGATTTTTGGAGTTGGAAAGAATCTTGACATTGACCAGATTTTTCTGTATTTTTGTTATAAAAGTGTTTCAAATAATAATTTAATTTTTAATAAACACTGGATTTGTGGTACTTATGCAAAATATAAACCGTACTATTTATTTTGATATTTTTTTAGAATAGGTCCACCTCCACAATTTTCTTTTAAGTGACAACTTTTATTGGTTTTCGACTATCCTGAATACGTAAATTGCATTGAAATTTTGCAGAAGTAAATAGTTATCGAGATATAAAAAGTTGTATTATGCATTGTATTCTTTGGCAGCCATCTTTTTTTACGCGCGTGCAGTGTCAGTCATAGATGAGTAGATCTGTTTATGGCGCGCGCACGCGCGTAAAAAACATGGCCGCCAAAGAATACAATGCATAACACAACTTTTTATATCTCGATAACTACTTATTTCTGCTAAATTCCAATGCGATTTTCGTATTCAGCATAGTCGAAAACTTTTAAAAGTAGTCATTTAAAAGAAATTTGTTGAGGTGGACCTAATCTGAAAATTTACCTTTATTTTTATTATTATTTATCTAATTGCTAGGTGAAAATACAGAATACTTACGAAACGCTTTTCACCCACCAAGTTATGGATGGCTTTCTAAATAATAACGCTAGTATCGCAGCACAGTTCATATTCTGCTTGAGTGCCAATTTTATTTATTTAATTAATATTTGCAAAAAAAATTTTCAAAATAAAAAGAAATTGGCAATTCGGAATATCAACTACTTGTTCTAAGGGGGGTAACTCTAATTTACTAAAGTAGTTGAAAAAAATAATTTTTTTCTTATAAAATTGCTAGAATGTTTTTTAAGAAAAATTACAATATCGTCATATTTTACTTTTTTGTTTGTTATTAATGTCTATAAAACTGTTATATTAAATGAAGTACTTGAAAAAATCATTTTCTTACAATTCTTAGGAAAATAGTTATCTACCTTACAACAATAAGTTGATATTCCAAATGGCCAACAAATTATTTGTAAAAATGTGAAATATATATATATACAATTTTTAGACTGCGAAACTCAGAAAGCAAATTAATATTTTAATATAATCCGCAAAGGTTAGAAAATAAATTACTTTTTTCAACTTTCAAACAAAAATGAAGACATTTTTAATCTATTTGTTTTCAAAAGTTGCAACAGTTATTTCACATAAATAACTATAATTTATAAACGATTCATCGAATTGAGCTTAAATTTTGGTACATGTCATTTGAAGGTTAGTACTTTATCAAAATCATATGGATTTGTTATTAGTGACGCCATCTATATGTCATGACCGAGACTTATTGAATAATCTGTTACCAGCAAAGATATGCATGCTCTGAGCATTCATTTTTTGGGCCAGTCTATATGATAATTGGACCCTTCTGTATGTTTGTCTATTTGTCAATTATAGGTTCCGAAACTACTTGACAGAATTGCATCAAATTTTGCATAAACTATCCTAACACTACTACTACTACTACTACTACTACTAACAATAGTGATAAACACTTATAGGTCCAAACTTATTTGACCAAATTTGGCATGAAGCATTTTTAGCATGAAAGGGGTATCAATGAAGGGACAACATTCAAATAAAACCTTATTATGAGTTCAGAAATATTGGACCAAATTTAGCATGAAGCACTCTTAGTATGAAAGGGCCAGCATTCAAATTAACACTTTTGCATTCAAAATTATTAATAGGGCTATGACAACAGCATATTATTTTCCTTGTTTTGATTCTCAGGTATATATCCATTGATATGTATTTTATGTAGAGTGATGTGATCCTCGGTTGATTAACTGTGTCGGATATATACTCGAGAGTCAAAACAATGAAAAGAATATTCTGTTGTCATAGCCCTAATTATTAGACAAAAACTATGCCAAGTGAGGCTCTAATATCCCCCATCGGGAGCTAAACTAAATTGAGACAATTTTACATTTGTACGTATATTATCACCATTCACTGCTTTTTTAAAAGTTGGGATCTCCTGATTGGCCTTCGGTAGTAGTATCTTTTCTGTCTAGAGATGGTTAAAATAATAATGTTGGGTCTGCAATCACACCGGACGTCTACAGAATGAAAATATATCACAAACTTTTGCTATGATCTCATGATAAAATCTTCATCACTCTCCAATAAAGGTTAAAGGTGGCTTTCTTCCCAAAACGCAAGACACCACCCAGGCATTTTAAGTTTCAGTGTCAAGTAACCAACAACTATGGAATACAGGGGGGGAGGGGCTCGGCTCTCCGAAATATTTACATACCCACATATATGCTAAAATGGAGTGTTTCTTTTTTTTTGTTTGCTTTATGTTATTTATTTATTTTTTTACAAAGGGGTAACTACATTTCAAAGCCCGGGGGGGCAGGGCACTAGAGGGTAAGGATTAACATGTGTACAACAGTCATTAGAACAATAGCGTAATTAATCGTTAGTAATGAAAATATGGCATACTTTGATTATTTAAGAGGACGGTTCAATAAGAACTTGTTTACATTGGACTTGAAAATGACAATATTGTAGTCAACTGGAAAGCAGACCAGTAGAACAGAGTTCCACAGGCAAGCATTTCTAGGAAAAAAAGCTTTGTTCATGGAATCCACATTTAGGTTTAGGCACTGATAGAGTAGGGAATTTATTGATAGTGGTTTTGGCTAGACAAGTGTTTTTTGTGAAAGATTGGCTAAGGAGGGGCCATAGATTTGAGCTCAGCCGAACATTTGCCATGAAAATAATTGTAGAATAGAGACAAGCTCGTAACGTTTCTTCTGTGGGAAAGAGGTTGCAAAGAGAACAGGCATCACTAACTAGATTACAAAGTCAGTTTTAAACTCTGTTAAGGCATGATAGGGTGCTCCAAGCAGCTCCTACGCAGATGTGGCAACAGTAGTCCATCCTAAGACATGATGATTGCAACGTCTCTTGTCAGACGAGTGCCACTCCCTCAGACATTTAAAATTCATGAGCCCAAATGTCTGAGGGAGTATCTATACAAAGATGATGTTACAGAGTCTTAGCTTTGTACGACAGCTAAGTCTCTCTCTCGGTTCAAAATGTTGAGATCCAGCAATAAGCAAGAGCAAGATAGCCAGCAACAAATTAAACTGCAGACCAGCTTAATGCGGGTACTGGTCTCCCACTTTATGGTTTTTTAAATCAGAGATTTGCTTCTCCTAGAAAGGTTGCCTTCACCACGGCTTACAGGAGCCCTCTCCACCCCAATACACATATACACACATACAAATATACACGGTGCTAGTTGGCCATTGACCCAGAAAAGAAGTTCATTCGCCCTTATGTCAGGTCATGTCATATGCTACTGGTACCATGTAACCCAGTACTACCTGCCTCATGGTCAGGTCACCAGCGACTAAACTGGTTCCCCCACCAGACTTGTTTGGTGATGAGGGCGGCTAGTCTCCCTGAAGGATCCTAAGACATACTTGACTCTTATACACGTAGAGGATTGCATATCTATTTCCTGCTTCCTTTGTTCCAGTTCGTTTGACTCATTGATCTAGTGGTCTTCATCAGTTCGCTGTTTTGATATTTCATTGTAATACAGCTTCCTATTCCAAGAATTGTATGTTTGTGGAACTCCCTTCCTGATGATTGTTTTCTTCCACCTATAACCTCGGTCTTTTCAAGACTAAGGCCAATAGGCATCTCCTGTCTTTGTGATAATCACCTTTCGTTCTTGATAGGTCTTTACATCAAATGGCTTCAGGCCTTGTTCGGAACAATTTCTATTAAAAAAATTTTTAAGTTAGGTGAGGAGGAGTCAAATGTCAGTGGAATAATAAGAAAATGGAAGAAACACTAATTGACTATAAATTTATTTTATTCAGGAGCACCATGCAATCCCCTACCTGTATATTTTATTCACATACAATTCAATATAGGTGCCATCATACGAGTTCAAGTCGACTAGAAATCGCATCAACTGATTGAAACTCTTGCAGAATCAAAGTCATAACTTCACGTATTCGCCCTTCAAGTTCTTCTAAATTTCTTGGTTTATTTGAGTAGACTTGCTCTTTCAGTAAACTCCAGAAAAAAAGGTTACAGGGCATTGTCAGGACTTCTGGCCGGCCATTTGCGCGAGCCGCAATAACCCAGGGGATTGGGCATTCAGCCATTCACGAACAACAAGCATGGAGGTACCTTACTATGCTGAAAGATGAAATTTGGCCAATTGAGACAAATTGAGATTTGATTTTTATGAAAGATAGAGCTTCTCTACACTTTGCTATTGTTGTCCATGAATGGCTGAATGTCATGTGAAAATTCATGTGAATGAATATGAAACCAGTTGATGTGATTCCTCGTCGACTTGAAAAGCTGGTGGCGAATGAAAGCGCATATATTGAATTTTTAATAAAAGTTCATTCTTCTCATATTCATTAATTGTATAAATTATATTTCCAAAATAAATTATACGCATTTTAAAATTGGGAGTTACTTTTCAATCACTCTGTAGATGACATAAGGTTCTGGGAACAGAAATATTTTTATTATATTAGGTTGACAAGATCGAAAATAAATTTTAGTTACTGAGAGATTCGCTTCATAATACACCATCGATATTATATCCTGGGCAACTAAGAGGACTTTACAGCCAAGATATAAAGAACTAGTAAAAACAACAACTTGTCAGTGCGACTTTAACATGTAATGGAAAATAAAAGTTACACTTGAAATATAACAAGAGTTGTCTTCGTATTACTGTATGAATTGAAGTTGGAAGTTAGAAGAGTCTTTATTTCAGCGTCCACAAAACGAGATGAATTAGCAACAAGAAGAAACGATAATGAAACTGTAAAGAGGTATGTCCCCTTGATTTGTGTGCTATGCAGACCATATGTTTATTCGTCTTTTGTTGTATAAATACACTTCACTCCCACACATTCATTGATATATCATACATACTTTTTCTGTTTCATTTTCGCACAGACTTGAAAAATCCTTGAATTTTGACTTTTGCATTGAAAAGGTCTTATTTATATTATTATCTTGAAAAATCCTTGACAATATGGAAAATGTCTTGCAAATTTTTTGAAAAGACCTTGAAAATTTGTACTCTTTATGTCCAGTAAAAATTTGTCAAAATATTAAAAATAAAATCGAAATAAATACTATTCAATTATTTTTTGAGTATTAATAAAAAAAATACCATAGATATATTTTTTTAATATTGAAAATAAAATTGGAATACATTGTTCTGAAATTGCATAATATTGTGGATACAAGAGTTAGGTCCCTTTATCACGAAACTACCTTGGATAGTTTTGTGATAAAGATTCAAATCTGTCTATTTTTGTTCTCATTCATAATTGAATTTGGAAGCAGGCACAAGGGGGTGGGGGAATAGTGACAGCCACCATAAATAAAATTACCCCTCCCCTCTCTAAAAAAAATACTTGCCTTGCATGGACAGGACTCTCCAATGGCGAATCCCCTCCAAAAACAAAATTGTGATAATTTATAATTAGGCCGACCGGACCTAAAAAAAAATGGACAAGATGGCAACCATCTTGGTTGGAAATTAAGTTGTAAAAAGACTTAATATTTGGGATGAAATAAAAAGCACTTAAAACTACTTAAAAACACGAAAAAATGATGCAGGTAGGTTGCAAAGTAACTTTTAATGGCTCTGGTTGGTTGGTTGTTTTGTTTTACGGCATATCAACCCTTTTCAGGTTATTTAATGCTGAATCTGGTGATTTTGAGGAACGATTTTTTAATATAGTATATTTGTTTTTTAAGTCATATTCTATTTAACCCATAGTTGGGACCCTAACAGGTACTACCACTCTGGGTCAGAGTAGACCTGGGAGCAATGGCAATTAAAGGGTGGCTCCACACTCCCATAGGCCTGCAAGCTGGGACCTCACCATCGGATATAGTTTAAGGTCATATCCAGGACCTAATGGCTATGGTAACATTTATTTGTTGTATATTTGATTTTTTTACCATTTTTTGAATCACTATGGATTGTAAAACAAACTCCAAATTTTGTTTTGAAAACTTGCATTTTGTCTGGAGAAAACCCTGAAAAGTCCTTGAAACTGGTCATTGAAAATCTGTACGAACCTTGATTTTACTTCAGTCAAAGTTCTCAGAAATCAAGGAGCCCCTTTCCTGGGGCTAACACTTGATCTCTGTATGAAATAGATGTTCAAATAGTCTAGTACAGTTCTCCTTTACCTTTTAAGCACTGAGTTAGTAAAGAAGTTGAGATCATTCTTCCCTTCTCCTCAATTGACTATTTAGTATATCTTTCTTGTGGTCTCTTGGTCTTACTGGATTCCAGGACAAGAATTAATTTAGTCTGGTGGAGTATCCTGCCTCGTCCTGTTACTTGACATAACACCATCTTTTAGGGGGCATAATATAGATACAGCCTCCCATTTTTAAATTAAAATATTTACAATTTGTATTAATTGTGATCCATAGTCATTGGACATAAATTAAGCAAGATTCTCTGAATTTCAGTTTTTTTTCTGAAGCTCCTTGAAATTTTAGACATTTTCTTGAATCGTAATCATGTTATTGATTTTTCTCAAAATTGAATAACCATTCTAGACATAAGGTTTAATTGTGTTAATCTTGAAGTTATATCTAACGTACTTACTCTCATCCTAACCCAACAGTTTACGGGTGATCTAGTGTTTAATTAAAAGTGCATAAGAACAGTTTCTTCTCAAAATACGTCGAAATAATCAGTGTTTATAATTAATGGCAATTCCATCTAAAACTACTGACCTTTTTAAAAAGTGACGAAGCGTTTTTTTGTTTTTTATGTTGCAGTAATTGAAAAAAAACAGCTTTTTAATTTGATGATTTATATTAAAAACAAGGGTTGTTTTTTTTAATAAAAGAAAATAATGCAATTATGAATGAAAAATGAATTTGCCAAGGCTATCTGGAACTCAGCTTCTTTTTTTATGGAAGCCATTTCAGACAAGGCATGAAGCCACTTGATGTAAAGAGCTAAAAAGAATAAAAGATGATTATCTCAAAGACAGAAGATGCCGATTGATCTTGATCTTAAAAAAAGATAAGGTAGAAGGAAAACAGTCCCTCCAATGCGTCTAATACCATCCAAGGATCGCTTCGTGTATAATGAACCCAATCACCTGGCCAGACACTCTTTAATTCAGAACAGCCTATTAACCGTAATATAAATCCGATTAATGTGGCAAAACAGGACATCTAATAAAGGATTCTTCAGGAAATGATGTCAGGGATGAGGGATTGGTGCCAACTTCCTTGGGCCTTAGTAAGTCTGGAGATGTGTCAAGTGTTTGGTAGTGAAAAAAATTAAAAGTCGAATTATATGAGTTAGAATCGACATGTTAGGAAGAATTTAAGTGTTTGAGTCAAACTTTTTAATAAATGGCATCATCGTGTTATGGAGAAGATTTAATTATGATTTGAGAGTCAGACATTTTGTAGAAATAGTGACGTCATGTTATGACAAAGTGATATTTACGATACAAGTCGGACTTTTAATTATTTTTTATTTTTTTTTAATTCAGCTTGTTGGAATGCGTACTGAGGATCGCATAAAGAAGGAAAAATGAAAAGACTTTTGTACCTGCCAACTAATGATAGGAGAATTAGATTTTAACAACCATTACAGTCAAAGTGTTACATCCAATTTAACAGCATATTAACCTGAAGAAGAACATTAACATTAGACAAAAATATTTCTATAAATCATTCTCGCTTACATCTGACTACAATTGACCAGATTTTCAGAGAAAGAGTAAACCAGTACGTTTTTCTCCTGATGCACTTGCTGGCCCTGTCGGTGGGGCATTAGAATACGCTGACTGTCCCCCCTGCAGAGGGTAAAAGTCATTCAATGGGGGTCCTGGATATGACCTTAAACTATATCCGATGGTTAGGCCCCAGCTTGCGGGCTTTGGGGAGTGTGGAGCCACCCTTTAATTGCTATTGCTCCCAGGTCCACTCTGACCCGGAGTGGTAGTACTTGTTAGGGTCCCAACTATGGGTTAAATAGAAATCGACTTGAAAACAACAAAAATATTCTATTAAAAAAATTTTTCTTCAAAATCACTGGATTCGGCATTAAATAACCTGAAAAGGGTTGATATGCCATAAAACAACTAACCAACCTACTTAACCCAAGAATTCTCATCTATCCTTTTAATTAACTTTTCCATTGTGCACGCATCTCTATACTATCAAGATTTAATCTTCTGACCTCACCAAATCTTACAATGAATGTGTAATGCACGTCTTATAATTCTCGTATCTTTTCTCTCCATGTCCTCAACCCTCACTCACGAGCTTTCACTTCCATATGTCATCATACGATGGGCAAACACATTGTATTAATCCATCCAACAATGCATAAAATGATAACTCTTTGTTTACATCTATTTTAAATGCATTTCTAAGTTTCTAAGAGGATATAATTAATTCCTGCAATGTCTTTCCCACAGAAGAGACATTGCGAGTCTGTATCTGCTCTATCGTTATTTACATACAATGTGCTCGTCTGAGCTCTAATCTATGGTTCTCTTGCCGTAAAACAAAAACAACCAACCAACCAACCTGATGCACTTGCATACAAAAAATTAATTTGTTGATATGATCTATTTTTGAAAAAGAAACATGTGCCGATTCTAGTTTTCAGCAAAGACGTTGGTCAGCCTACTTTGATAATTTCTCGCTTTTCTGCAATATTCCTCTTTGCAAATGAATTTACTTTAAAGAGACACACTCAACATTCAGTCCCAAATGATTTTGGCCTTAATAGAGCTGAACGGGAAAAGATAACAAAATATCAGGACCTAAAAAATGATCTAAAAACGATATGGTCTCTGAAAGAAATAAACATTATACCCGTTGTGATAGGAGCAACTGGTTTAATAAAAAAGAACCTTCATAAATACTTAGAAGCAATCCCGGGAAGACCAAGCTGTAACGAGATACAAATAGCAGCCATAAAGGGAACAGCATCTATTCTTAAAAGAGCCCTCGGATATAAATTTAAATCATAACAGAATCAAGTGTTAGCTCCAGGAGGGAGCCCTTTGATATCTTAAAACTTTACTGAAGTTAATTAAAAAAAATAAAAAAATCAGACCCCAGAAAACCAAACTAACTGTGATACTGAGGGACAACTATTACTTACCTCCGCTGCCTATCTCCTCAATATATATACTTTCGACTGGAAATCCTAAATGTCTGGTCTCTTTTTTTTTTTTTTTTCCCCAGTCACTCTTAGCTGGTCACAGGAACTGATTACATCCGTCTCTCTTCTCAGACCATTGCTAACCAATCGCTATTCATTCTTAAGTTTGTAATCGTATTTTTGTTGGTTTATCCTGAGTAAATTTGAAATAGCATTATCATTTGTCATGCTTAAGCTTTAAAATAAGATTTTTTAATGTCTGTCCGGCTGCTGGTCAATCTACCAGTCTGTCCCATCCAAGTTGGAAATAATGTTAGAAAGTAAGCTGATCAGCCCATTTCAGGAATAATGGATTCGCCCAGAGACTATAAGTAGAGTTATATGTCAAAGAGTGATTCCTGGCAGTTATGGCTCCAGAATCATGATGTGTACTTTTTTTAACATAATTTTGTTAATACACTTTTTGCTAATTATACCATCATGTTTATCTGGATTATTACCAACCTGCAAAGAGACAACAACAATAAATAAAATAGAGTTAAATGTCCTCTTTGCTCTTTATGTTAAGTGTTAGTGCAGAACCTGTAACGTGCATCCAGGAGATAAGCGCCCGCGTGTTTGCGTGTTGTGTGGGTACGTGGGAGAGACGGATGGGGGGAAAAAGACTTACCTCGAGACCAGCTCAGCGTTACCAACCAAAAATAGAAAAGAAAGACCAAGATGGCGACCGCCGTCTTTTGTAAAGTATGATGTCTCGCAAAGTCACACGAATTCTCGGAATATGCAAATTTAGCCGGCCTAGAACGACGATAAAAGCGGGTGAGGGGAAAGACGTGGGGGAGTGACGATTGAGTTGGCTGGGGAATCGTGTGGCTGTTGCTTCTTGTGCCGTGTTGAGGATATCTTACCGTGTTAAAGAGAGAGTCGGGCGCCATCTTGAATTTTTCCTTACACTTTTTACTTACAGAACCCACCATAGTATTTGGTACCTCCCTTCTAGTTGAACAAGGCCGATAGCCATTAGTCGCATACTCTCGTGTAATGAATGAATGCGTGAATGTAGGATTGACATGAAATTCTTAAAGATAAACTAAAATGACCGAAAAATGGACTGAAATGACTTAAATAAATAAAAAGTAAATGACTACTAATGACTTTAATGAACTTAAGGATGAATTGAATGACCTTAAGAATGACTTGAATGCTTAAAAAATAACTGGAATCCTTCAAAAACAACTTGAATGATCTGGAAAATGACTTGAATGACTTTGAGACTGACTGGTTATAAGGTGGGTGATCATTTTACATTAAATTAATACAGAAAAGTGATCCCCCACTTTATATCACAAAGTTACAAACATAAGTACAGCATGTAGTAAGAACAGATACTACACTTTGAAAAGCTAAGAACAGCATCTATTAACAACAGACCTTTGATCTTAACCAAAAAGGCCAAGCACAAAAGTGTTACAGACAGACCGACCGACCAACCAACGGTGTGACTTATAGAATCGCTTGCCCGCGACTAAAAATTAGTGGAATTTTCATTTCTTAACTTGTAGATTAAAAGGATATCCATTTTCGTTTTAGTTATTTTTTGTGAGTCATTTTCGATAATGTATTGGCTTTGTTTTGTGTTATCCTAATCCGAGCTACAGCGAGGTACACAATAAGTAAATTTTTATTTTTAAGTTAAAAATATTATGGAGTAAGCTGATCTACCTATTTTAAGAATAATGGACTTAACCAGAGAATATTAAATATAGTTACATATAAATATTGGGGTAGCGATTTGTGGTAGTTATGGCTCCAGAATCATGATGCGTACTTCTGTAACATACTTTTGCTAATACACTTTTTATTAATTATACCATTGTGTCTGGATTATTACCATCCTGCAAAGCCACAACAAATAGGATTTCTGTCAAACTTAAGTCTTAAATAGTATTTTATTGGTTATGTTTGCATTTGAAATAGTATTTTTATTCATCTATCGTATTTTAATTTGAAATAGAATTTTCATTGGTCTGTCATGTTTACGTTTGAAAATAGTATTTTTGCTGTGTTAATAAGAGTCACTTTTCTTGCTGTCTGTCAAGTCTTCAGTCTGTCCTATTCAAGTTTGAAATAGCATTTTCATAGATGTATCAAGCTTAACTTGGAAATAGCATTTTCGTCAGTCTGCCATTCTTAAATTTGAAATAGCATTTTCGTCAGTCTGCCATTCTTAACTTAGAAATAGAATTTTTGTCAGTCTGCCATTCTTAACTTAGAAATAGCATTTTCGTCAGTCTGCCATTCTTAACTTAGAAATAGAATTTTTGTTGGTCTGCCATTCTTAAATTTGAAATAGCATTTTCGTTGGTCTGCCATTCTTAAATTTGAAATAGTATTTTCGTCGGTTTGCCATTGCAACAGAGTGCGTACGCGTGTATGCAAATACTGAGCGGTGTGTGAAATGACATCACGGTAAGGAAAAAGAAAAACTATAAAAAGGAGAGAGAGGGCATGTTAGAGACGTGCATGACGTTAGAGAGAACAGGTGTCAGAAGCCAAACACGTTCAGAATCACATTTTATTTGGAAAAAGTACCTGGAAAAAATGTCGTTATAACAAAAAAATGTCGTTATAAAAAAAAAAATGTCGTTATAAAAAAAAATATTGTTATAACAAAAAATATTGTTATAACAAAAAAATGTTGTTATAACAAAAAAAATGTCGTTATAACAAAAAATGTCGTTATAAAAAAAAATATTGTTATAACAAAAAATATTGTTATAACAAAAAATATTGTTATAACAAAAAAATGTTGTTATAACAAAAAAATGTTGTTATAACAAAAAAATGTCGTTATAACAAAAAAATGTCGTTATAACAAAAAAATGTTGTTATAACAAAAAAATGTTGTTATAACAAAAAAATATTGTTATAACAAAAAATATTGTTATAACAAAAAAAGGAGTTGAGTTATTACTTGTCTTCTGATCCTTGCGACGTACTCTGCTATAACGTGTTGGGTCTACATGTGTAAACATGTACTATGTTACATCATGTTTAAGTTTGAAATAGTATTTTTGTTAGTTTATCCCAGTTAAATCTGAGATAGCATGCCTATTTATCTGTAATGCTTAAGTTTAAAAAATAAGATTTGTAATGCTTAAGTTTAAAAAAAATAAGATTTGCAATGCTTAAGTTTAAAAAAATAAGATTTGTAATGCTTAAGTTTAAAAGGATAAGATTTGTAATGCTTAAGTTTAAAAAAATAAGATTTGTAATGCTTAAGTTTAAAACAGTAAGATTTGTTAATAAGAGGCACTACCCATCTGCCGGTCAATCCACTGGCCTGTCCCATTCAAGTTTAAAATAGTTTTATGGGGTAAGCTTGCCAAACCATTTCAAGAATAAATGGACTTGCCCACAGACAATAAATTTTGTTACATCTAACACATCGCTGTAGCGATTCATAGCAGTTATAGCCTCAGAATCATGACGTATACTTTTGTAATATACTTTTGCTTATACACTTTTTGTTAATCAAAATACACTATTATTACCTGCCTGTAAAGCTACAACAAATGGTTTATCAAGCTTAAGTCAGAAATACTATTTTGTTTGTCTATCATGCTTAAATTCAAAATTTGCATTTTCGTTAGTCTTTTCTTTTTTTTTTTTAACATGGAGTTTACCTCTTATCAAGGCCCAATGGCCACTCAGGGATAAGGGTTATTGTGTGTACAGTAATCAAAGGGATAGTGTAGCAATAGTATTGGAGA
Organism: Euprymna scolopes; assembly: GCF_053919585.1. Taxonomy (NCBI): domain Eukaryota; kingdom Metazoa; phylum Mollusca; class Cephalopoda; order Sepiida; family Sepiolidae; genus Euprymna; species Euprymna scolopes. The sequence goes on from NC_136511.1 coordinate 5,404,202, forward strand.
ATTGGTAAGGTGTCATTACTTAGTGGGGAGGGCGGTTCATCAGGAACTTGTTCATGTTGGACTTGAAGACATCCAGGTTGAAGTCGGGAGGGAAACAGGCAAGCGGAACAGAGTTCCACAGGCGTGCAGTTCTAAGAAAGAAGCTTTGTTCATGGTATCTACATTTTGATTTAGGCACAGATAGGGAGTGGGGAAAACTATTGACGGTGGTTTCAGCTAGTCGGGTGTTTTTTGAGAAAGATTGGCGAGGGGGGACCAGAGAATGGAGCTCAGACGAGCACCTGCCATGGAAATAACGATAGAACAATGACAGGCTCGCTACGTCTCTTCTGTGGGAAAGAGGTTGCAGGGTAGAGAAAAGGGCATCCCCCACCGAGCCACGGAGTCTATTTTGTACTCCGTCAAGGCAGGATAGGCTTTTTTTTGCAGCCCCCGCCCAGATGTGGCAGCAGTACTCCATCTATCATGTTTAAAAGTTTGAAAAATGAATTTTTCAATGTGTCAATAAAAGACAACGTCGGTCTGCCAGTCAACCCTCTGCTCTTTTCTGTTCAAGATTGGAATAGCAATTGCCACACCCAAAATAATATCTGTTCTTGTCATAAAATAAAACCTCTGACTTTTATCGTGTTATCTATCTCGTTACTTATTTTCATTCTGAAAGCTTCAAATAACTTCCTCTCTTATTTTATTGTTGTACAAATACAGAATGTAGTTGAACCTGTTTTTCCAATTAATATAAGTAAAACCAGTATTCAAATTCCTATAATGCCTGCCAATTGCACATCCATGCAAACATCAAAGCATATGCTGCACATTAAAGGTTTCAGAACACATATATATATATATATATATATATATATTAAAAAAAAATTTTAAAAAGGCAAAATGTGTGTTAGTGTGTATGCATTTTTTGTGTATGTCCGCCAAAGGCTTGGGCGAGAGGATGCTCGGGGAGGGCCACTGTTTCTTAGAATTTTTTATATGCTACCTAGATTATATCTCCGTTTAACAAAACGAGGTCGCGTGTATCTTTTATTTAGGTGACATTTACACACTATTTTCGCAATATTTTTTTATTTTCCACGTGTTTGTTTAGCTTTTCAGTATAAAAGCGAAACTAAATCTGAACCAAAGCGTCTACCTGGCATTCATGCCGGGAGAACCAGAAAAGCAATGAGCTTTGATCAATGTGGCCAAAACCCGTCATATCAGACAATTGCTATTCATTTGGACACTCCCCTTTTTGTAGGAAGCTGGTTTTCCCCAACATTTTGGCAAATTTAAGAGTGGGATTTCATTCTCCTATAGCGTAATGTTTGACCTCATTAAATTCACGCACCTGTCACTTAACTTTTTAATCATTAAATTAAAATGCTTTTCAGTTCCTGTCCCGTCATGGCTGAGTGGTAAGATTTCAGGGGTTTTTTCCCCCTTTCTTTTCCACTTTTGCATCAAGGCTTCAGGTTCGAGGCTACCTCCCTACCAAAACTCTTTTTTTCTTTTACATCAACAAACACCTGGGCAACGCCGGGCACCCACCCTAGTCTATTATATAAAGCCAAAATGTGTGTGTGTTTGTGTGTGCATTTTTTGTATGTTCGCCAAAGACTTTTTTGGAGTGGGGGGGGCGCTCGGAGGGTGTCACTGTTTCTTAGAACTTTTTATATACTCCCCAGATTATAATATGTCCGATTTACGAAAGGCGATTTTTGCACGCTAAAAATTCTCACTATTCTGCCTTCATGCTTGTTTGTTCGTGGTTTTCGTATAAAAAAGTGAAACTAACGACAGCGACGCCAGTTTTCCGGCTTTGTGCCGGGGACATCCAGAAATTAGATTTGATCACTGTGTGGAAAAAAACCCTCATATCAGACAATTGCTATTCACCTATACACCTGGGAGCTGGTAACAACTTCGTGGTGGAGAAAATCAATATCACGAGATTAATTTCATTTTACGTCGACTCCTGACCTAATTATCACTCGGTCAACAACTTTTGATTGACGTCGCTAAATTTAAACGCTTTTCACTTCCTTTGTCACCGTAGCGCAGTGGTTAAGACCTCAGGTTTTCTGCCTTTGCATCACGGGTTCGAACCTGCCTGCCTACTAACACTTTTTTTTTCCTTCTTTTACACCTCCAAACACACTGGGCAACGCCGGGCTAGTCCTATGATAAATCTAAGTTCAGTTTATTAAAAACTATTTTTTTTTTCTTAGATTTTCAACCAAACAGTTATTTAAATAAGTCAATCTCCTTTCCCGGGCAACGCCGGGATGTGGATCAGCTAGTTTATATAAATAAAACATAGATGTATGCATGTGTGTGTCTGTTTCTGTGTGTAAATATTTAACCAATAAATTCTTAAACTACTGATTACATAACACCGAAATTTTTTTTAGCATGAGATGATTCTTCGAATGTAATTTATTTTTGCTGTGTCAGTAATGTCTCAATCTCAATTTTTGTTGATGTTTTCCAAGCCAAAGTTTTCTTTTCTTCAAGTATTAGATGAAAAAACTTTATCATAAAATCTTCAGCCAATTGCACTTTCTAAAGCTGGTTGCCTGGGCAATGTTGGGACACCAATCAGCTAGTATAAACCGCCTTTTCGTTCGTCTTTAAAAAATGTAATATTTACTTTCACAAAAAAGAAAAAAAAATGTCCTTCTCTTATAAGGGAAACATGTCAAGACATGGTCTTCTTTTTTCCATTTTTATTAACTTGTGTCCTTCCAAAAGTAAGATCTATTTTTTTAGCTCAAAAATTAAAACGTTGATGAACTACAAAGACGGCAGTGATACTATTAAAATGAGCTTTTGTGCTCCAGAATTTATTTTTCTACATACTCACCACCATTCTCAGAGTTGTTCTTTTTTCCGATTTTCTTGGATATCTTTTCAATTCGCCAAGCGGTCTTTTTTATTTCGGCTGTCATGTTGTATATTATGGCGCCCAAAAATTGTTGTGCAGCCATATTCTTCTCAAGCACTTTCTATCCATACATCCGATCATCGTCAGGAGCTAATGTTGTTGTTGTCGTTTTCTTTTTCTTTATTGAAGCTTGGTGTGTTTATACAAATCCTAATAAACAAAAATTTCCCAATAAAATTGTTAATAAGCACATAAAACTCTGTTTAAACTCAATCCAAAATAAAAACATAAACCCTAACCCTAAAAAAAAAAAAAACGACACCATCAAAATATACTATAAAAACCAACTACACATTAATTACAAAACAGCCTGTAGTAGAGTTCATGACGCAAGCAGGTGAAAGCCTCCGGGAAGTCAGTGCGACAACCCTTCTGACGACCAAAGCCAAGACTAGGATAGAGACCTGGAACATCAGAACCTTATACGAGGCAGGCTATTGTGATAATTTGCAAAGGTTATCAAAAGAAGTGGTGAGTACTGGAAATCAGCGGAGACTTGTTGTCACTCAGACTCCAGGGAACAACACAGGCTGTTCTCAAAGAGAATTCTTTGATGACGGCATGTGTGAAAACCCTTATTGAGTAGTAGTAGTAGTAGTAGTAGTAGTAGTAGTAATAATAATAATAATAATGTTTAATACCTTTTAAACGACAAATTATAGTAACATATCCCTGTTTTTACTGTATTTTTGTTTTATTTTCTCACTGACAAGGAAATCAAACCAACCGCCGCTTCTGTAAGATTTTCTAGTCTTTCGAGTTGACATGTTTGGGGAAAAATATCCTGCCAAGAGAGTATTTTCCCACCGGTATTTTTTTTTTTTTTTTGGTGCCAAATTGTCGATTTATTAAAATTCTTTATTTTGACTCAATCTCTGGCAAATATAATATTAATTCCAGTCAGTGGTTAAATGCAAATCTACCTAAAATATCCCCCGCCCCACGGCCCAAGAAAGAAGAAAGGAAGGTGGAAAAAAAAAATAAATAAATAAATAAAAAATAAAATAAAAAGTATATCAGTATATCTTTAAGTATAAACGGGCCCCTTAGTACACTACTGCCACATTGGTTCCACTTCCGCCTGTAGCAGCACAGGCACCCCGACAAGCGTGTTCAATAAATGGAAGCCTTCAACGCGTTGGATACGTGTCAGTGGTTAAATGCAAATGTACCTAAAATATCCCCCCCCGGCCCAAGAAAGAAGAAAGAAAGGGAAAAAAATCGGTAACTATATCTAACGGTATTATGACGAACCCACAATACAAATACACTTGTAAGTATGGGAGGGGAATCTATCTTCAAATATCTCTAATTTCGAATTACAACTACGGACTTACACTAAGTAAATATTAATAAGTCCTTTGAACCTTTTTCCTTAATTTTTTATTTTTATTTTTCAAATTTCAATTTTATTTATTTATTTATTTTTATTTATTTATTTATTTATTTATTTATTTATTTCATTTCATTTTTTTATTTATTTTTTCTTTATTTTTTTTCTTTATTATTTTTTTCTTTATTTTTTTTGTTCATGTCCCATATGTACGCGTGATAGTGCACGATATCTCCTGTATACATGGGAGCATTACACTATCCCTGCAGCAGAACCACAGGTAAAACAACTCTGGGCCCGATGTTGCCACAAACACCAAAATATGAAAAATGTCAATTACAAATAACCCAAACTGTGGGACCCAGAAGAAAGATCTGAGTGTCATGATCGGCAGGTGCTCCTTCGGTAGCCAGCATGGGGGATCCGGTCGTCATCCTGCGAATGTTGGCCAACTTTCTAATTTCAGAAACTCAAATAATATGGACGCTGAACAGGTAAGTATAACCTCTTATTTCAGAGAACAAAAAGATACCGAACAAAGACAGCACAGCCATGATAACCATCAAAAGGAAAAAAAAAAACGAAGAAATGGACAACAAAAGAGAATAGACTCGTAATGGAATACTATTATAGAAGTCATCCTAAATATAGATATGGAGGTTATCGGAAACGAATGAAAGAACTATGGGACCTATCCAGTGACTTCCATACGACAGAACAAAGAATTGCGGACCAAGCAAGATTAATACTCAAGAAACGTTGGCTCTCTAAACTAGAACTAACAGAAATTCAGCGAAAAATGAATGATGAAACTGAACAAGAAGCATCCTCCAACGAAATCGCACATAGAGCAACCCCACAAGTTGAAGCCCCACAAGTAAAAACACCAAAGGCCGACGACCAACAAAGAACAAAGTCCACAAACGTGGAAACCGAGAACAATGAAACAGAACTAACAGAAAATGACGCAAATGAAGTAAATAAAATAATACAGCTGATGAACGAGGAAAAAACAAAGCTCCCATCGTTAAGGAACCAAGAGCAGAAGAAACTAAAAACAGAAACAGAGAAGGTTAACAAGCTTCTCCCACATATCCCGACAAATACAATCACAGACTTAAACAACCTAATTTATGCGGGCGCCAAAATGGTAAGTATGAATCTCAAATCAGAAAAAAAACCTGGGACAAGTGGACCAACAAAACCTGGATGGGAAATAAGACTAGAAACCCAAATACACAAACATAAAAAAGAAGCCAAAAAGATCAACAGGAAGAAAGCAATGTGGAGAAAACGGAACATTGTAACTGATATGGAGAGGCTAAACAAGAAACATAAAGAACTGGACCAAAAAATAAAAGCAAAAGAAGCGAGACTGAGATGATATCGATATAAATCTGAACAATGCAAACAAAACAGAACATTTGAAACTAATGAAAGCCAATTCTACCAAAATGTGAACGGAGGAAACACAAAAACAGAACAACCAAATCCGACAAAAACAAAACTCTACTGGAGTAAAATATGGGAAGAGCGACGAGATCACAATAGAAATGCCGAATGGCTGAAAGACATAAAAGAAGAGTTAGAACAAATAGAAGAAGGAACAGTGAATGAAATCAACAAGGAAACCCTAAAGAAAACCATAGGAAAAATGGCAAACTGAAGAGCACCAGGGCACGACGGGATACATGCATACTGGTTCAAAAAATTCACAACCTTACACAAAAGGCTAGCCCAAAACCTGAGAAGATGTATACAGGAAGCAAGCATACCAGACTGGATGACAAAAGGCAGAACTAAACTGCTACAGAAGGACACGGAGAAAGGAACCGTCCCTAGCAACTATAGGCCAATCACATGCTTACCAACTATGTGGAAGATATTGACAGCGCAACTGAGGGAACAAATCTACCACTTCCTGAATAACCGTGGACTCATCCCCGAGGAGCAGAAAGGATGCCAAAAAGGAAAAAGAGGAACACATGACCTGTTATATATAGATCAAAAGATCCTAAAGGAGGTAAAAAGGAGAAAGAATTTAGCCATGGCATGGATCGATTACAAAAAAGCATATGACACGATCCCCCAAGCATGGATAATAGAATGCCTAAAAATGTATAAAATACCAAGCGGGATCACCAATGTAATAGAAAATGCAATGAAAACATGGAGACTGGAATTGACAGCTGATGGAAAACACATAACAGAAATTAACATACAAAGAGGAATCTTTCAAGGAGACTATCACCATTACTGTTCATCATAGTCATGATGCCCCTGAACAGTATTCTGAGAAAGTGGCAAGCTGGATACAAGTTCTCCAATACGCAGGAAAAAATGAACCACCTGATGTACATGGACGATCTGAAACTATTTGCAAGGACCGAAAAGGAGCTAGAGACACTAATCAACACTACCAGAATCTTCAGCCAAGATATCCAAATGGAATTTTGAATGGAGAAGTGCGCACAACTAGTTATAAGAAAGGGAAAACCGGAAACGACAGAAGGCATGGAACTACCCAACCAAACAGAAATGAGGGCACTAGGGGAACAAGACAACTATAAATACTTGAGAATTCTGGAAGCGGAAACCATCAGAGCAACAAAAATGAAAGAGAAAATTGGAAAGGAATACCTCACGAGAACAAGAAAACTCCTGGAAACGAAATTATATAGCAGAAACCTAATAAAAGGTATAAATACATGGGCAGTATCGCTAGTAAGATACTCTGGACCGTTTATAGGATGGACAAAAGAAGAACTGAGACAACTCGACCAGAAAACCAGGAAACTCATGACCATGCATAATGCACTACACCCAAAGGACTATACTGACAGACTTTACGTGAAAAGAAAAGACGGCGGAAGAGGACTGATCTGTATAGAAGACTGTGTGAAGGATACGAAAAAAAAAACTAGAAAAATACATAATGCAAAACACCGAAAGGATAATTATGGCAGCGAGAGACACCGAAAAAACAACAAAACAGAAAACAGAGAGACGAATAACAAAACGAGAAATGGGAAGAGAAACAATTCCACGGAAGATTCATAACAATGACAAAAGATGAGAATAACAAAAACACCTGGACAGGGATGCAAAAAGGAAACTGAATCTCTAATAACTGCAGTACAAGATAACTCGATAAGAACCAACCATATCAAAGCAAGGATCGATAAAACACAAGAAAACAGCAAATGCAGACTATGTGGACAGGGAGACGAAGCAATAAACCATATAGTAAGGGAATGCAGCAAACTGGCCCAAAAGGGATACAAAAACAGGCATGACCAAGTGGGGAGGGTCGTGCACTGGGAATTATGCAAACAACTGCATTTTGAGCATACAGACAAATGATACAAGCATAAACCTGCAACCCATCCAGGCAAGAAGACCAGATGTAATAATTTACAAGAAAGAAAAATCCTGTCAAATCGTAGACTTTGCTGTCTCAGCTGACCACAGGGTGAGTATGAAAGAAAAGGAGAAACGAAGCAAATACACAGAGCTAGCCAGAGAGTTAAAAGGGATTTGAATGATGAAGAAAATCAAAATAGTACCGATAATAGTAGGAGCACTAGGAACAATTCCGAAAAACTTCGAAAAAAGAATGGCAGAAATTGGAATCAGAGGAATAACTGCAAAAATACAACGCCTAACGATAAAGAAAACGGCTGAAATATTAAGGAAACCCCTAGAATGTGGGAAATAACACAAGACAATATAACAAAGAAGCGTTACAGGGAATGAAGAATGCCGAAGCTGCATATCAACAAGTTCTACACCACCATAATGCATCCCCCCACCGTCTCATCACCATTCCCCCCCCCCAATAGAAAAGTGATACCAAAGGTCCGAGAAGGGTCAAGGAAGATGGAAAGACCGAGGAGAGAGTGCTGGCCAGACCTCCGCTGGATAAGCGCAAAGAGAACTGGGATCGTGGGGAGGCTTAGTGCCACTCAAATTCCAGTATAAACCAATGGCCACTACCAGCGAGAAATCAATGGTATGATGCTGTAGCGAGGACGCAGATTTATCTGCAAGTGCTATCGAAGGAGGTGGAGAGAGCTGGGCGTCTGGGGTGACTTGTTGTCACTCAGCTTCCAGAGAACACCACAGGTCTCCAGACCGATCGTTTGCTGACTTGTGTGAAAGCTCCATGTGAACCAATAATAATAATAATAGATTTTATTCATTTTAAAATTGTATAATTTTTAGATTCAATTTCTATTTTAAATATTCATACATACACGATGCTTCATAAAATGTGACCATTTCTTTTTCTATTAAGAAGTTTCAGCTAATCATAAATAAATAAATATTTCTATCGATTTTAAAATTGGTTCGTGGAAGATGTAAACATTTTTTTTTTTAATTACAATAAGATTTTAAAATTCAAAATTAATAAAAACTCGTATACAGATGATAGGCAATAAACCTCTACACGGGGAGGAAATAATACGTGAAATGGTGATCTCTTGAGACTAAACAGATACAACACTTTGATCCTAGGCTATGAAGGTATTTATTCACCCAATCACGTACCCTCATAAATATTTGCAAATAGTAATCTATTTATCTCGTCTCCAGGTATGGGTTAGACACAAGGTCAGGTATGAGTTAGATCAGGTATCTCAGCAGTTTTCGAACGTTGGGGGGGGGGGGTTACATTGCTGACTTTTTTTAGTTACACGGGCTAAAATAAAAAATATGGGTAATAGCTAATGTACTTCCTAACTTCCGGTGTGTCTGCTACCGGAAGTGTTGATGCGGCAAATCAGTCCCTTCGCTTTTTTCTCTCACGCCTATATTGTTGTGTTGTAGGGGGGGGTATATAACCGTGTATATACTGTATATGACCGTGTGTACATCTGTTTGAATTGTGATGTGTTGAATGTATGCGTGGCACTAAAAAAATGTTCGTTGTGTTCTTATCATAACGGACTATATTATGTAACTATGTACGTTGTGTTTGCTGTGTAACGGACTATTGTCCTCAGATCTTTAATGTCTATCTTACGGCCCGTGACTCTTCTAGGTGTTGGTGCGTGCGTGTCAGAACATTTAATACACATAACATAAACATAACGACATACCTGCTCTGCTGTTTCTTCTAGGAGGTTCATCAACTGTCATTGAGGGGAGGGGCTGGAATCTGTTTAAAGGAACACTTCAAGACAGGCCCCAAGACGATATGATATTTTATGTATTTCATTCACTCCCAGGTATCAGTCATAGCAGAAGGACGATCTTTCGTTTGAGGGGGTTCTGTCTCTATTCTGAGGTCCCCTCTTCCTCATGGGGTGACCTGTTTTTAGCTCACCTATCTTCTTTGGTGTCTCCAATCCAACTGCCAACTAAGCTTGCGCAAACTGGAACACATGACATGTGACACGTCACTTCTAGTCTTCGTTTGATTTTTCGGTGCAAACTGACTGGTTATGGAGTTTGACATGTTGTCAAAACATGACTTCAAATCGCTGTTGTCCACTCATCATTGCTTGCTTGGTTCTACTCGGCTATTCTCTAACAATATCTCCCGTGTCTGTACTTTTTTTTTTATTTATTTAATAATCGTTGAACAGATTTTTGGTCTTATTTAATTAATTATTTATATTAAGGATTATTGCGATTTTTTTTTTAAATGAAAAATTATTGAAAACACTTTTTGCGCTCTTTTTATGCAGAATTATTGAAAACACGTTTAAAAATTATTAAAAGTGCAAATAAAGTCTAATTGTGTTATTTTATCTGTATAATTTTGTTAATTTTTACTGTATATTTTTCAGTAGTGTCCTTTTCTTAGATTTTAATTCAATAAATCGTTCTCCCTATAGAAATACTGAAGAACCATAAAAGTGAAGGAACTGATTTGCTTTGTCACCGCTTCCGGTAACAGACACGCCGAAAGTTAAGAAGTACGTTAACTGACTATAACAAACAAACAAAAAAAAAAAAGAAAGAAATTGGCGTATTTTTATAATGTTTTGGTTATTAGCTTTGCTTTTCTTTTCTTTTTTTTTTTTTTTTTTAATGAATCTGGTTTTCCCAAAGCTCATTCTTTTAATTATTTTCTGAACAAAAAAAAAACCACCACACTATTTTCACACATTTTCATTTTTAAAACTCTTTCCTAAATATTTTTTAGGCTTTTCATAAGAGCTCTGCGGGCCAGATTAAAGACTTCTGCAGGCCGGATTTGGCCCGCGGGCTGTAGTTTGGATACCCCTGGATTGGATGAAAGTGTTTTTGTGGAATTAACTGGATTACCACTTAACCACTGTCACTCAATATTTGTGAATTTTGTAAGGACAGAAAAAAAATGCATGAAGAATACTTTTATACATTTAAATCGAGGAAACTTGTTAAACTGCCGGGTCATTCGGTGTGGGAATCTGCATAAAAAATACTCTATCCCCCTACCCCAACTCTTATACCTACCAAAGCAAACTTTTGTTTTTAGCAACCATGCTTTTATTATGTGGTCGAATATTATAATCATTATCATTGTCATCATCATCATCAAATTAGCCTCGTTTTCATTGTCTTCAAAACTATTAAGAAAATCTAGCCTTATTCAATCTACGTGTTAAACCTTAACTAAAAACGTTTTCAACTATTATCATGTATTTTATTTTTTAAATCAATTTAAATTTATCGCAATATAATTTGATTGAAGGTGAGTTTTTTTGTTTGTTTTTGTTGTTTTTTTTTTTTAATTTCGGTTTAATTTTAACCGTGTAATTAGTCTCAACCGAGTAATTAATTTTAACTAATCTCTTAATTTTAATAACGTAATTAATTTTATTTTGGGTAATAATTTTTTATGGAAATCGCTTCAGAATAGGCATAAAGTTGAAAAATACTTCAAGGTCGAAAACTTGCCAACGATTGGGGGAATAGATTCTGACCCAGAAAACAGCGATTCTTCCCTCTTTGTCAGAAACATAGGCACTTCTGTAAGACAGTCATGAGACGAATGTGTGTATTTTAGTTTCAAGAGTGGCCGATAGAGGGCGTTTCTCATTCAAAGAACAGGGGTCGATACTAGTAATTTTTTTTAAATAGCGTGTTTTCGAATTAATATATACTATAATCAGTTGAATTTTCGAGAAAAAGAAACTTCCTAAAAATTAATTAATTTTTACAAGATTAAAAGGATTAAAATTCTATTATTTCAAAATGTTCCGTTATAACATAGATTTTTAATTAATTATTTTTAATTTTTTTTTTTTTAATATTAAATTTTAATATAAACATGGCTCTTGTCAGCTATTTTATCGCCAGATTAAAACCGATTTGAAAATATTATTGCACAAATATTAAGCATTTTGTAGCCCCCCTTCATATTTTGTTTGTCTCTTTTTACCGAACAAAATATGGAAGCAGGTAGTTACCTAAAGTAAACACTCGTAAAACCATATTTGGTATTTAATATACAAATGTTTATAATATTATTAATCATGAAACTGTGTTAATCTTAAAACCTAACAAAATTATAACAAAGATAATTATTAATTGCAGTTTGAAGAAGATAAACAAAGGTTTTAAAAAATCATTAAGTCGCTTCTGCTTTTCCATAGTTCGTATAGTTAACACAAGTCTGACGTCACGGAATCATACATATTTTTTTTCATATTCATTTGGCAATGCCTAATAAACATATATCAAAATATAATTTTAGTTTATCAATGTAGCAAAATATAATTTTAAAAACATGAAACATTTATAGGAGTTCAAGAATAATTTGTTTTTTTTTGGGGGGGGCGTGCAGAAAGATTGTATAAAAATATAGCAAAATATAATTTTAGTTTGCACGCACTTTCAGAAAAGGAAGAGTTATCGACCGCTATTCTTTGTCTGACAAGCGACATCTCTCAGCGGTTATGAAACTAAAATACACACGTTAGCCCCATGTCACTGTCATGTAGAAGTGCCAAAATACCAGCATTAGTTCTTTCTCGCCAAGACTCCAACGGTAAACAATGCTAAGTGTGCATGACTGCATGATGTTGGTTTCAACAAGACTTTAGAGCCCTCTTCAGATTTCGATTGTTTTTTTGTTTGTTTTTTTTCCTCTTACATAAACTGTTTAAACTTAAGTATGATACTAATTTTCGACACGTATAACAAAAAATGCAGGTAAAAACTAATAAAATGAAATTCAATCATCGTAATTTTTACTCTATATGGAAAAGGAAGGATCGGGGTTTAAATCACTTATAAACATTTTTTTATTTTACACTGAATAAAACGGATGAAATTTGATTTGAACGTCACAAAATAAACAAAACATTAAAAAAAATGAGAAAATAACAATGATGTCGTAAATATACGACAAACAGGTCTTATACAACATTAAAAACGTAGAAAAAAATTAATACAAATATATAGGTACGGCCAAAAAATGAAAAAAAAAAAAAGTCGTTTTTTTTTTTTATAGAAACGAATTAAAATTTATTAAAAATCCATTATTCTTGAGCAACTTTTTTTTCCAAAAAGATAAAAATTTGGATTTTATCATATGGAAAACAAAATGATAAAACTTTTTGGATCCCTTTTTGGATCAAGTAAAGAATAGATACCCTGTAGCAGACGCCGCCGCCTGGCGGTGCCAGACGCACATTTCAACTAACACCGGTGATTCGACCTTGACATTGGCACAAGCACATGGCGTCGGTTGTTTTTAAACACGTCAAATAGCAAACATGCTCGAATATTCACCAGCATTTTTTTTTTTAAATATATTTAGAAAACTTTTGAAGATTTAAAAGAAAAGTGTTAGTTGAAATGTGCGTCTGGCACCGCCAGGCGGCATCGTCTGCTACAGGGTATCTATTCTTTATTAGATCCAAAACTTTTTCTACTATCTTTAATAGAATTTTACATTTAAAATTTTCCGAAACCACACAATTCACCGCCATTTTTGTGTCGATGGATAAAACATTAAAATATTTTTTAAAAGTTTTTGAACCAATTAATTTTTTTTTTTTGTCTAAATAATATTTAGGATGATTTGTTATAAGAATATGAAAAAATATTATAAATACCTGAATTTCAAATAATTCCAAATTTTATATCACTTTATAAATTATGCGTGGCGAAATTAAAAAAATATATATTTAATGATAGTTTAAAATAAACTACGGTAGGCTTGATAGGACTAAATAAACTTCATTTAATCATGTAAATTTTAATGTATTTTTAACGTTTGATTTGACGATTAAGTGGATGGTTTAATTCCTTCTTCATAAACAAATATATATATATATATATATATATATATATATATATATATATATATATATATATATTGTCATCCACATACAGTACTGTTTCGCTGTGTCACTGCTCATCAGTGCGGCTAGACAGGCTACTACCTCAAGCCAGGATCGAAACCCAATCACCCGTACGACAGTCAAGGCTTCGAACCATTACGCTAATATATATATATATATATATATTTGTTGCCTACATAACTCCCAAAGTTAAGCAATGATGAGGCTGGCCAGTATCAGATGGGTGACCATTTTAGGAATGCTAGGCGCTGTATGTGTTGAAGACAACTCCTTGATCTAGTATCATGCTTGGTATACCATAGATAAGTTAATATCGAGTAATAATAAATTGTCAAAAGAAATTATCCTATTTTCAGCAAAATGCGCAGTTATTTATCGATTTTTTTTCTTTTTTGGTATCGATTCTTCAAATCACTTCCTATTTAATGGTATATTAGCAATATTGGGCTCACTAAAAGAAAAATATTTATTTATTTTTTAAAGATTTTAAAGTAGTGTTTTTCGTAAAAATAATGAAAATATTTCATTTTTTTTATTTTTTTTATTGCTAATCTGAAAGATAATATTCATTATTAACATATTCAACGAATTTCACACTTCAGAACACAAGAGATGAAAAATCAAACACATTCAAAATTCGGATTTTTTTCAACCTTAAAATCTAATACGTGAGCTGTTGTTTTTTTTTTGTTTGTTTGTTTTATCTACAATCCTCACTCTCCCTACAATACAATATTTTGTTCGGTTGCGGCTGATTATTTTAAGCATATTTGTATCCACAAGTAAAGAAGGGGGTTTTGTAAGCAGTATATATATATATATAAATGTGATTCTTGGTTCGTTCAAAATCGATAAAACCATATTTCTACATTACCGTAAAGTCAAGGAATGTTTTCATATTGTTAAAATAATTTAACATTGTGAATTATAAAAATATTCAATAAAATAAAAATATTTTTCGTAACTGCGAGACTTTCCGCCATTTCATTTCTGGGAGAAATGAGCCTTTCACTTGCACCACGCGTTGATGACTTTTGAATTACAACATTTTACTATCTACTTAATAGTAGCCAACGTAAATACGTGAGAAATTAATAAATGTTTAGTAACTTTTTTCTTTTATTATCCTTAAAGAGTAAAACTTTTTTTTATTCATGAAAAGAGTTAAGCCAACGTAAATAAATAAATGTTTGTACACGTGACAAATTATCAATAAATGGTTTAATTACTTTTTTTATTATTTATGAAAAGAGTTAAGCCAACATAAATAATGTTTGTAAAAGTGCGAAAGGCAACGTAAGTAAATAAATAAAAATAAAATGTTATGTGCGCATGCGTTAGCCTTGATTGAGAGGGGTGGAACTAAGGGAACGACCATGAAATAATTCTGCAGGTCGCCATGGAACTCAACACCCAAGGAGTACCAAAAATAGTTTTCATGATATGAAGAAATTACTTTTTCGAAAAGTGGGTGATCACTTTTCCATGTAAATTTAACTTAAAATGAGCACCCACTTTCTGGCCACCACAGAAAGGGGCATTTATTTTCATGTTTATTGGCGTAAAGGTTTTTTAACAAGGCAGTTTAGTACGTGAGTGCATATTTAACAGCCTTCATTTATGCTTGTGTGTAGCGTAAACAAAGGCTACGTCTGTGAAATGGAAAATAGTCCCAGAGTTCAGGGGTTATTACCATGCAAAAGAAATCAAACAAAAAAGTTTTAGCCAAGAAACACGCAGTGCAGAAAAATAAAAATAAAAAATAGCATCCATTTTTTTCTATCGAATTCATTTGCTGTTTTTATTGAAAACTATTTTTCCCCGGATTTTTGATAAAATTTTCCGCTACTAGTGCACTTATTGATCCGTGCTGAAAGCATAACGTTATTTAAAAAGCCATTCTTAACATGGGGAGGGTGTTTTGTACCTATTCTATACTTTAACCTTACAATTGAATAAAAAAAACATATCATAAAACTTTAATTAAACTTGGAAATACGATTTTAAAAAATAGCGCGGATCAATAGCAATAGCACCAATTTTCCATAAAGGGCTGTGCGTCTCATGTTCATATATAACAAAAAAATTTTTTGTAGATTTCGGTGTGCTAAAAACGAATCTGCAAACCGTTTCCGTCGCAAAAAAATAGTTTTTATGATATGAAGAAATTACTTTTTCGAAAAGTGGGTGATCACTTTTCCATGTAAATTTAACTTAAAATGAGCACCCACTTACTAGCCACCTGAGAGAGGGGCGATTTTTTCCCATGTTTATTGGCTAAACAGCTTTCGTTTATGCTCGCGCATAGCGTAAACAAAGGCTACGGCTGTGAAATGGAAAATAGTCCCAGAGTTCAGGGGTTATTACCATGCAAAATAAATCAAACAAAAAACTTTTTAGCCAAGAAGCACACAGAAAAATGCCCCTCTCTCAGGTGGCCAGAAAGTGGGTGATTATTCTAAATTAAATTTACATTGAAAAGTGATCACCCACTTTTCGAAAAAGTAATTTCTTCATATCATGAAAACTTTCTTTTTGTGACAGAAACGGTTTGCAGATTCGTTTTTAGCATACCGAAATCTACAATAAAATATTTCGTTATATACGAACGTGAAACGGGCCTTAAAGTAAAATAATACCAGATTTTTTGGGGGCAGATTTGCCGTTTAGTTGTACAAATATTCTCAAACCAGGTAATCACTAAAAGGGACTCTTAAAAGTCGTCACCTGTATCGCGCAAAAGTTTAAAACCACCGATTATATGCCAGCCTACGTCACAGTAACATATATTGAGTGAGTTCCTAATAGTATTTTGTATAGTTTTTTAGTTTAAACTCGTTTTCAAAAATTTCCCCAAACTTAACGTGTTTGATACAGTCTGCCGCCATTTTTATTTTTCAAATATACCGATAAACATTGAATGTTTTTGAACCGATTAAACATTATACATTACATAAAAACAATAAAATCTACTGTCAGAAACCCACCGATTATACCAGCCTAGGTCATGGTAACATATATTCGGTGGGTTTCTGACACTGTTTTGTATAGTTTTTAGTTTTCAACTTACTTTCCCAAACTTAACTTATTTAACAGAGTCTGCGACCATTTCTGTTTTTCGAGCCGATTAAACATTTTACATTACATAAAAACACTAATCAATTATCCAGTTAGGTAAAAATGTAACTTATCTTAGCTTTTCTTTCATTTATTTGTTTTCGGACAACTTTTTCGAATCTGTGTATAGTAACCCCCCCCCCCATCACCCAAATATTAATTACTAACTCACATTTTTCTATACAGAAAAAAAAAAAAATTAAGCGTTTCAACATTTTTGCTACGTTTGGCTTCATCCACTGATTGTTGGTCGAGCCCAAACCATGCTTGACGGAAACTCCTGAGGATCCAGATCAAATTCTGCAAGAGTACTATTTTTTTTTCATTTTCGCCTTCTTTTTCACTTTTTGGAGTGGATTGCTGTATTAAGAATATAAGAAACATGCATTTTCTCTTTTTATTAGATTTTTCATTACACCAAATTGAGCCACTGCAACGCATGGCAGGGTAGAGTTAGTATATATATATATATATACATATATATATATATATATAATTTAGGTTATGAAAAAAGAAGTACACCATTATAAAGTTCATTCTTCACTTAATAATCGGTGAAAATTTCGTATTGATTGGATAATTACTTGATTTTTGGTAGATTTTTAAAGAGAGACTCCAACAAAAATACTTACTCCCTCCTTCCGTTTTGGCCGTGCCAACAAATATACATTATATCTTTTTTCAAGTTTTTGTTCAATCATTATTTAAGTGAAATATAACAGTAAAAGTCTTACCTTTGGCTTGAAGTATTATGAAATATGAAAAAGATATATATAGATATGTATATCTAGAGGAAATTCGCAATTAAGCAGAAAAAAACTAAAACAATTAACTTCCGGTTTGATATGGAACCGGTTAACCGACAGAATTTCCTTTATTATTCATTTTGAATATCGTAATTTGTAGCCAGAACAAAGTAATATTTAAATTATTTTTATAGGGAGAAGGTCTCTGAATTCATGACGGTGACGAAAGCATAGGTCGAAACACTTTTTCCTAATAAGAAAAAAAAAGCAATATGAGCAAATAGCAACGACTCAGAAACAAACACAAACATTTTAAATAATACTTTTTATTTAGCCAGAAAGGGTTTATTTTTATGGGTGAGATATGTGTAAGTCAGCCCTTCTTGAATGCCGCTAATTCACTGAAGCCAGGGTCAAGTTTTTAGGGAACTCATATTTTGTTTCATTTTCGAATTTTGAGCGATTACTGGCGTGAATTACAAATTTTCTGTCACTAGTTTGTAAGGAGGCATATAGTTGCATGTCATTGATTTACTGATAGTTTTCGGGATCACCAGTTTGTAGGGTGACCCGTGTCGGAAATTTATCTTGTTTCCAGATAGATTCGACATGGAAGTAACTACCCTGAAAAAAAATAAAAGCATGAAATAAAAAAGGGGGGGGGAGGGTAAAGAATAAAAATAAAGGTCTTGCTTCAAAACGAAGAAGAGATTTTATTTACAATAAAATTAGTTGCAAATTTTTCCCTTTGCGGACATTAAATTCAAAGAACGAAGAATGCCAAGGTAACAATATATAATGAAAAAAAAATAACACTGGTTCTTATAATGAAGATGTCGTATATTATGATTCAAAATAATAGTTCCTAATCACACTCTTTTGGAACGTACTCACAAATTGAAAACCAGTCAGGCACGTGCCTTTTTCTTTTTCTTTTTTTCTCGATTTAAAGTCCTTTTTAAAAAATTATACTCCTTCATTACGTGCATACCGTGGCCACGTAAAATAAGGTATTTTTTAAAACATTACACTCCTTCCAAATACGTGCAGACCATAGCCACGTAGATAGTCTTGAGAAGCTCACCCCGTCGCGTGTCGGGGGTATACTTGCCGGGTTTTCTTCTTTGAAGGAGGCTTGTCAAAATTCCATTTACAGCGCCGGGCAATGAAACGACATCCAGTCTCCTTGTCATCAGAATTTCAAAAGAGGGCGAATTTCACACTAGGCTCATGACGTCATCAAGGAGCTAGCATTTCCTTTTTCTTCAAATTAAAGGGAGTTTCGTACAAACCCAAAATGTACGAAACTAAGAATCAAAAAAGATACGAAATTCAAAAAATCAAATATAAGAACCAGAGTATAAATAATAAATGTAAACAGGGGGGATGCACTATTATTGGTACAAAAAAAATTCTAACACCCGTGCTTGCATGTGTCGCCATTTTACTGAAGTCAGTCACCAGTTTGTACTATTTTATTAGATAACTGAAAAATAAAGATTAGTTTTGTCCTTTTCCTTTTTTTCTTTTCCTTTTTTTTCTTTTCTTTTTTTTCTTTTCCTTTTTTTCTTTTCTTTTTTCTTTCTTTTTTTCTTTTTCTTTTTTCTTTTTCTTTTCTTTTTTCTTTTCTTTTTTTCTTTTTTCTTTTCTTTTTTTCTTTTCCTTTTTTTCTTTTCTCTTTTTCGTTTTTCTTCCTTTTAGAATCTGTTCGCTTTTTTGTAAGATTGTTTTTAACTGAAGTGTTAATTTTTTTTTTTTTTTTAATGAAGTAACCTACGATTTTTTTTTCTTTCTTTTTCTAAAATTCATCATAAGAAATTTTATTAGAACCAAAAGTAGTTTGTGAGGAACGCCGAGGTTGCGTTCCCTAACAAGAAAAAAAAAAAAGAAAGAAAAAACATCAGCAAATAGCAACGACTCGGGAACTCTATATATCTATAAAAGTGAAAGCGTCTGTCTGTCTCTCTGTATATTTCCCTATGCAATAACTTTTCAGTCTACAGACTCGAAATTTGATATACAGGGTACTGAGATTTGGGAAAATCTTTGTAATCGGTTTTCGGCCAGAAATTTGGCTGTTAAGGGGTCAAAGTTCAACGATTTGACCTTTTGGGTCTAAACACTTGAAATTTTAGATATAGGTTCCTTTGATATGGGTCTAACTTAATAACTTGATTTGAGCCCAAAACAATAAATGTTAAGAGGTTATAATAGGGGTCAAAGTTTTAAAAAATTGACCGCTTTTTCTTCTTTTTTTTTTTTTTTTGCTCAACATACACCTCCAAACAACGCCAGGCTTAAATGCTAGTATTGTATAAATCAGCAACGATTGGAACCCAAAATTAAAGATGTTTTATCTCATTATATCAGTTCATGTTCATATGCAAAAAAAAAAAAAAAAAAAAAAAAAATGAAATCAATCCCTCAAAAATCTTCTGATAATATGGCGTTGGGGAGGGTGCAAAATATGAGAAGGTTTTAAATTATCATTTTATTGCAGTTTATATACAGTTTAGTTTGTTTGTTTTTTTTTTGTTTGTTTGTTTTTTAATAAGTGTTTAAAAAAATTAACAAAATTGATCATTTATTTCATTTTTGAGAGAATTTTAAAAATCGCGTTGTTTTGATTGTTTACATCCAAATAAGTAGAAATAACATTCGGTTCCATTTTTATTTTTTTATATTTTTTTCACCATTTTTAGCTTTTTGGAGGATTTTTTTTTTTTGTAATTTTTGAAAATTCACCGGTTTTATATAAAGAGCGTAACTTACAACTGAATTTTACTAAGTACTTTATCCACTACGCCACTAATTTGAAGAATCCAAATAACTAATCCTGATCTCAAAAATTCAGAAACAACTTGGGTTTAATTAATTGTATACAATGAATCGTTTGTAATAGTAATAAGGAGTTATATCCTCTTTGAACTTTTCAGTGACGTCACTCCAGAAATAAAAAATGGAAAGA
Organism: Euprymna scolopes; assembly: GCF_053919585.1. Classification (NCBI taxonomy): domain Eukaryota; kingdom Metazoa; phylum Mollusca; class Cephalopoda; order Sepiida; family Sepiolidae; genus Euprymna; species Euprymna scolopes. The sequence continues at coordinate 5,424,609 of NC_136511.1, forward strand.
ATGTAAGGCAGAAATGTAAGACAGGTTGGTTCAGCTGGCATGTATTTCTTTCTTTCTTTCTATCTATCTATCTATCTATCTATCTATCTATCTATCATTATATAAATGTAACTTTGTCTTTGTGTGTGAGTTCGTTTTTTATAGACTCCGAAACGACAGAAAAGTTTTTCTTTAAAATTTATAGAACTTAAGTGTATAAGTCTGGGAGTGATCTTAGTTAAATTTTGTCTCAGAATACCCCCAATAATTACCGATAATCGATAATCAGAACCGTTATTTTAATTTATCTAGCATCGGTAAAGATATTTTTTTTCATGTCATTGCTTAGCAACAATGATAGAACAACGGGCTGTGAAAATTCTACTGTGGGAAAGTTGACAGCTTGTTTTTTTTTGTTGTTTTTTTTTTTTTTTTTTTGCATGACGTGGTCTGTAGGTTCAAACTCTGCATGTAAATTTCTTAATTTTTTTTATTAAGTGCAAAGAATTTTAGAAAATTTGAAAATTTACATGTTTTTTTTTGTTTTTTCTTTTTTTTTTGTTTGCATGACGTGGTCTGTAGGTTGAAACCCCACACGTGAATTTCTTAATGTTTTCATTTATTTATTTTTTTTTTTGTTAACTGGAAAGAAGTTTATATAAAATAATTTTATAAAAGAAACAGTAGGTTCTCTAGAGTGCAACGCAGAATAACATCTATTTTAAACTAAGTTACTGCATGGAGGCATGTGAAGCTTCCTCCCGGGTATTTCATGGATTTTGATGACAATAAAAAAAGTGGGAGTGTGAAATATTCGTGATCATCATTCAATCCCGGGCAACATCGGGTCTCCTTGCTCGTGTACTATAGAAATATAATTTTAGTACATGAGTTCCTTCTCGTCTCACAACACGATTGTGACAGATGAGAAGAGAGGTATGATTTGTCTTGGCAATACAACGTCTCCAGGGAAACGGTTCATGAATGGGCACGAAATGAAAAAAAGATTGCACCAGCGGAGAGTGTTCTAATCATCCAATGTATCACTCTGTGAGTGAGAGCGTGCAAATGTGAGCGTACTGGACCACATCACTCCCTGGTGCTACCAGATCAGGCTGTCTGAAGATATTGGCTTCCTGAGATGAAATGCACCTAACATTGATGCGTTTTGTTTTTCTACTTCCTTTTGCAAAACTTAATTATATTCTGCAAAACCAAAGCCAAAAACAACAATCCACCTTTTCCCCCTTTTTTTCTTCTCATTTCCCCTTTCTTTTTCTATCTCCTTCACTTCCTGACTGGTTTCCTAACTTTAAATGTACCAAACAATTATACTGTAACCCTTTTCTTTCTCCCATTACAAAACTCATTCATGTTCTGCAGGGCAGGGAAAAAAAATGATAAAATCTACTATAAAATAACCAAACCAAACGCTACAAACTGATGATTGAAGATACAAAGAGCTTGAACAATAAAAAAAAACTTTTACAAAATAACTGAATGCAACATAAATAATATTTCCAAAATAACTGGATTCAGCTTTAAATAACCCGAAAAGAGTTGATATGCCGTAAAACAAAAACAACCAAACCAAACTCCATTAATCACTCTGCAAATGAAAACATGGAGATGTAAAAGAAGATAGATCTTGATTATTTCATTAATACACATCTTTTGTTTTCAATCACTCATACCTTGAAGGTGTTTCGTTTTGTTTTGTTTTTTTACTTGGCTGAAACCACTGTCAGTAATTTTCCCCATTCTTTATCTGTGCCTAAATCAAAATGTAGATTCCATGAACAAAGCTTCTTTCTTAGAAGTGCACGCCTGTGGAACTCTCTTCCGTCTGCCTCTTTCCCACCTGACTACAACTTGGATGTCTTCAAGTCCAATATAAACAAATTCCTGATAAACCGCCCCCTTAAGTAAGACACTTTATCAGATCTCCATTACTAGCGATTACTACGATATTATCCCATTGATTACTGTACACGCAATAATCCTTATCCCCGAGTGGCCTCCAAGCCTTGATAAGTGGTGACTTCCATGTAAAAAAAAACAAAAAAAAACTTCTCTCCTGATTTGTTGACAAGTGGACTTTGAAATTACAGCTTGCACCGCCTCTTGGAAACTTGTTTTTTTCTTTTGGTAATTAAGTAGGGCTATGACAACAGCATACTCTTTTCATTGTTTTTACTCTCGAGTATGTATCCAACACAGTTAGATACAATTAATCAACCGAGAACCACATGACTCTACATAAAATACATATCAATGGATATATACCTGAGAATCAAAACAAGGAAAACAATATGCTGTTGTCATGGCCCTAGAAATAAGGAAAACGATCCAAATGCAGGTTAGTATTGAATTCCTTTTCTAAAATATAAAATCATAAATATAACAACGCTACGTAAGGAAAATATTGTTGTTGGGTCATTTAATGCTGCAATTGCACATATATTTTGCACACGGTTCGTTTCTTTTTTTTTTTTTAATCATTTGGGAGTCACCGATTATCAAGGCTCAAAGGCCACTTGAGGATAAGGGTTAATGAATATAAGATGGTAGTATAGTAATCACTAATAGTGTAAATTGGGTAGAATTTGATTATTTATGGGGACGGCTCAACAAGAACTTGTTTACATTGGATTTGAAGGCTACCATGTTGTATTCAACCAGGAAGCAGGCCAGCGGAACAGGTGTTTTTTGTTTGTGTTCATATTGCGTTCCATTAGTATGAGAGAGAGTTTATGTGAGAACTTGTATGCACATGAGTTTAATAGATCAGTCTCTTTTTTGGAACTGTCCGTCCATGGAACACAATATTGTGGGGCTGATTCCTAGCTAGCTACAACATGGTCGTTGTTAAATCTAATGTAAATAAGTTCCTGTTGAGTCATCCTCTCAAATAATTAAGCCCTACCCAAGTTCCACCATTACTGATCATTATAGCATTTCTCACCATCTACCTAACACTTATCCTATGGTGGCCCCCAAATAAAAGAAAAGAAAAAAAAGCAATGTGAGCTGTGTATGTGTCTTGTATCGTTGTGTGTGTGTGTGTGTGTGTGTGTGTGTGTGTGTGTGTGTGTGTGTGTGTGTGTGTGTTTCATTCCACTGAACTATGAAACTATTATTTTTTTATCTCTTTAGGTCAACTTGAATTTCGGATTGACGTGATTGTTACCGAGTCCAGATGCCGATTCCACATCTCCATCATCTTGTGCAGGCTTTCCCATTGTTGGCCCTCATTTTCTTCGTCATGGCCGTTGGCTGTGCCATTCTTTACAAACTCAATTTATTGCACAAATTGGAGGAAAAACTGAAGTAAACTAGGAACCAAAATGTCTACAAAAGGTCAGTAAAACAAACACACAAAAACATTAAAAAAAAAACACACAAACTTTTGTAATAATTTGATTCAATTCTATGACACAAAATTATTGCAGGTCATATTAATTTCAGAGGATATTGAATAAGTACTAAAGATTAAACCGTGACTGCCAAAGGGACTGAAACAGTTCTTCAGAGGACAAATGGAATCCATGCGCTTTGCAAGATGATTGGTTAGTGTGTGACCAAATTACCTAGCAGGGAGAGTTCTCTACAAGAGAAAATAAGTCTTTATTTATGACTGCTACAATGCAAATAATTAGTTAATCTAATATATAAACGGCTATATGTCTGTCTGTCTGTCTCAATATTTTAAAACTCTATCTTTTTTTTCGATACTAAAAGTTGTAAAGCAGTACTAGAGGCCTCATATGATTGGATTTTTTATGGGCCCTTCTTTTATGGGTCTTTAGCCGGTTAAAACAGTTTTTAGGGGTCAAAAGGGGTCAAAAAAAAATTTTTTAATCGTCATAAATTTTGTACATTCATCTTAGTTTATTTTTTATTTTTAATCAGTTTATATGCGTATCACGTTGGTACAGTGGTAACGTCACCAGCTTTGGATGCTACAGTTTTACTTTTGGTTTCGATTCTAGCTCATGGCACCCAAATACTTTTTTTTTTTTTTTTTTTTTACTTTTTAAATAACGACTCTATAATAATATATACGAAATTTAGACAAATTAAAATATCATATTTAAATGTATTTTATGCCTGGACAAAGCCGGGCACCCCTCCACCCTGCTAGTGAATAATAGACAGAGAAAAATGGAGGATGATAAAATGATTCAAAGAAGCAGACTGTAATGACACAGATTGTGGTAAGTTAAGCCATTTTTAACATAAAGAGGAGGGGCTTTGTTAACTATTCTGTACTTTCACCTAACAACTTAATAAATAAATTAATAAAATGTGTGAAACTGAACTTGACACTGGAAAGTTATATACTACGGACAAAGTTTAATATCAGGGACTGAATCTGGTTGAATACTATTTACTGTGGACTTTTGTGGCGATTTTCAAATTAAATTCAATTTTTACAGTTTATTAAATTGTTAGGTGAAAGTAAAGAATAGTTACCCCCCTTCAATGTTAAAAATGGATTTCTAAATAATTAGGTCATTTTAGCATGATTTGTATTCTGCATAAGTTCCAAAATTTTTAACCCATACTTAACCCTTCGCATGTTTTCATATTTGTACAGTTTATGTACCATGCTATTAAAAAAAATTTTTTTTTAGATTAGATCTTTGAGTTAAATTCAATTTTTTGTTTCGTTTATTAAATTGTTAGCTGAAAGTACAGAATAGTTACACTCCACTCTCTCCATATTAAGAATGGCTTTCTAAGTAATCTTCTCTAGTTTACTAATTATGCTGAAATAACATTATTTAGAAAGCCATTCTAAACATAGAGAGGAGGAACTTTGTTAACTATTCTGTACTTTCACCTAACAACTTAATAAATGAATTAATAAAATTTGCGAAACTGAACTTGACACTGGAAAGTTATATACTACGGACAAGGTTTAATATCAGGAACTGAATCTGGTTGAATACTATTTACTGTGGACGTTTGTGGCGATGCCATGCGTCCTGAGCAAAATCTAAATAATAACCTTATAATTTCAACTTGGTCTGTAAACTATACAAGTAATAGATTTGATTTTCAAAACTCTATTTCCAAATGACACCAATTGGTAAGTTATTTAAATGAGTGGCTAGTTCGAGTCAAATATCGATTTGACAGATACATAGCTGTTTAGGTTTAACAGGGAAAATCCAACTGATTTTTATAGCGTACTAGCGAGGGGTACCTGGCGTTGCCCGGGTGTTTGGAGGTGTGTGTGGAAACTCCGGGGGGGGGGGGGGGTAAAAATTGTTTTGGTAAGTAAGTATGAGGATCGAACCCGAACCCTTGAGGCAAAATTGTAAATTAAAGTGTGAAAAAAAAAACGTGCAACGTTAATCGTTGCCCCACCGCGAGATGCTAACGGAAACACGTTTGAATTTATTTAATTACTTGAATTTGGCAGGTGCCGGTTTTAATGAGTTAATGAGGTCAAGTTTGACTGCGGGATAGTATTTCATTTACTGCGGGAACGCTTCCCAAGATGTTATAGGAAAAAATCTGTGCCTAAACCTAAACGTAGATTCCATGAACAAAGCTTCTTTCTTAGAACTGCACGCCTGTGGAATTGTCTTCCATTTTCCTGCTTTCCAGCTGACTACAATATGGTTGTGTTCAAGTCTAACGTAAATAAGTTCTTGATGAGCCGTTCTATATAAGTTATCAAATTTACCAAATTTTCATTACTAATGATTACTATGTTGTCCAATTTCTACTGTACACTCTTTAACCCTTATCCTTGAGTGGCCTCTTGGCCTTGATAAGTGGTGATGCCTATGTAAAAAAAAAAGACTAACCCACATGCGGCGAGCGACAAATGTTGAATATTTATCTTCCCAAAGTCGAGCAAATTAAATAGACAGGCGAGCTTCGTTGTTAACTGTGAGATATTACGATATATATGTGATATAAAAAGTTTTAAAAAGTTGTGAACCGACCGACCGCTTCTCTGAAAAAAGCCTTTTGTAGACATACAGAAAAAGCGAACATACATACAAACATACATACATTTTCGCTTTTATATTTATAGATGTAAATTGATCATTACCATGTACTCATGACTTGATTCATAGAAATGAGACGAATTTGTATAAATTAGTAGCATGTAATGAAAACCTTGGCACGAAAACAAAAACAAAGTTATTTTTTATAACACCAAAAGGATTTATTTAATTACGTACACCGTTCGATATAAGGGAAAGAAAATTGGACAGTATTCAAATGAAGAAATATAAAAAGTTCTTCAAACTGTCGAAGGTCTATCAGCAGTTATCTTTGGGCGAATATAGTTAATGCTTTAGCGTCCAGTGAATAGGGGGATGGACGTCTGTTCTTGTTGCCTTTAGGGTTTGCAGTTAAATGGGCTGGTAAACAGCAAAACAAAATAAAATAAATACTATAAGCAAAAGTTCAGTTAGAATTCGTCACTGTCGACTTTCTCTCTCAACTTCCAGCACGTGTTCTCCCAACAACCTCTGCCAACAGACATTTTATTAGAAAACTGACCCCATTCCATTTGCACACATGTGCAGGGGAAGATGAGATCTTGTGAGATTCCACGAGACTACACCTAATAAATAAATCGCTGCCATCTTTAATTTCTCTCTCTCTCTCTCTCTCTCTCTCTCTCTCTCTCTCTCTCTCTCTCTCTCTCCCATCCCATCCCATCCGAAGGTAAGTTGTATAACCACACAATACACACACACGCGGGTGCTTTCTTCTTTGCTTATTACATTCAACTCTACAGGGTTCTTTCTTCTGATCGGCTGATTCCCAGAAAGGGCTGAAGTAGTTCTTCACAGGACAGATGGAATCCATGCGCCCTACAAGCTGAGTAGTCAGTGGGTGACCAAATCACCTAACAGGGGCAGTTCTCCATAAAAGAAAATGTCTTTATTTATGACTGCTACAGATTCATAAAACAATACAAGTTAAATAATCTAATCTATGAAAGGCAAAATGGGCGCAAGCGTTTGTGTATGTGCATAAAAGACATTTTGCATTGGGGTTCTCGCATCAGTTAGATTCCGCGAGAATTTTTTGCATACTTCCCAGATTGTAATATCTCGTATTCGCAAACAGACATCTTTTCTTTCCTTTTTTTTTTTTTTTTTGATCGAGTTAAACAAAATTCCCACTATGGCGTCATCTCAGGTGTTTGTTTGGCTTTTTCGTATAAAGCGAAACTGTTTGAAAAAGCGGCAAAGCGTTCTTGGCTTTCAGGATTGGTTCTCGGTCAATGTAGGGGAAACCCTTCTTACTGAGACAATTACTATTCATTTGGATACTGCCAGAATACCCCCCTTTTTGGGGAAGCTGGTTTTTCCTAACATTAAAAACGACCTTGCGTCTAATTTATTTGTGAGGAAGCAAATAAATACAGAAAGCATTTAAATCATCGTACGTTCGATTGACTATGCTTAAATTCGACGCACGCAACTTCTGCTTGTGCGATGGTGACATCGTCTAATGTGTTACATTTTGTTCACCTTCTTTCCCTCCTTCGCGTTACAGGTTCGAGCCTGCCTTTTTTTTTCTTTTTTCACCTCACCTTTTTTTTTTCTTTTTTCACCTCACCTTTTTTTTTCTTTTTTCACCTCACCTTTTTTTTTTCTTTTTTCACCTTTTTTTTTCTTTTTTCACCTCACCTTTTTTTTCTTTTTTCACCTCACCTTTTTTTTTTCTTTTTTCACCTCACCTTTTTTTTTCTTTTTTCACCTTTTTTTTTCTTTTTTCACCTCACCTTTTTTTTTTCTTTTTCCACCTCACCTTTTTTTTTCTTTTTTCACCTCACCTTTTTTTTTTCTTTTTTCACCTCACCTTTTTTTTTTCTGTTTTCACCTCACCTTTTTTTTTTCTTTTTTCACCTCACCTTTTTTTTTTCTTTTTTCACCTTTTTTTTCTTTTTTCACCTTTTTTTTTCTTTTTTCACCTCACCTTTTTTTTTCTTTTTTCACCTCACCTTTTTTTTTTCTTTTTCCACCTTTTTTTTTCTTTTTTCACCTTTTTTTTTCTTTTTTCACCTCACCTTTTTTTTTTCTTTTTTCACCTCACCTTTTTTTTTCTTTTTTCACCTCACCTTTTTTTTTCTTTTTTCACCTTTTTCTTTCTTTTTTCACCTCACCTTTTTTTTTCTTTTTTCACCTTTTTTTTTCTTTTTTCACCTCACCTTTTTTTTTCTTTTTTCACCTCACCTTTTTTTTTTCTTTTTTCACCTCACCTTTTTTTTTTCTTTTTTCACCTTTTTTTTTCTTTTTTCACCTTTTTATTTCTTTTTTCACCTCACCTTTTTTTTTTCTTTTTTCACCTCACCTTTTTTTTTTCTTTTTTCACCTCACCTTTTTTTTTTCTTTTTTCACCTCACCTTTTTTTTTCTTTTTTCACCTCACCTTTTTTTTTCTTTTTTCACCTCACCTTTTTTTTTCTTTTTTCACCTTTTTCTTTCTTTTTTCACCTCACCTTTTTTTTTTCTTTTTTCACCTTTTTTTTTCTTTTTTCACCTCACCTTTTTTTTTTTCTTTTTTCACCTCACCTTTTTTTTTTCTTTTTTCACCTCACCTTTTTTTTTTCTTTTTTCACCTCACCTTTTTTTTTTCTTTTTTCACCTCACCTTTTTTTTTCTTTTTTCACCTCACCTTTTTTTTTCTTTTTTCACCTTTTTCTTTCTTTTTTCACCTCACCTTTTTTTTTCTTTTTTCACCTTTTTTTTTCTTTTTTCACCTTTTTTTTTTCTTTTTTCACCTCACCTTTTTTTTTCTTTTTTCACCTTTTTTTTTCTTTTTTCACCTCACCTTTTTTTTTTCTTTTTTCACCTTTTTTTTTCTTTTTTCACCTTTTTTTTTCTTTTTTCACCTCACCTTTTTTTTTCTTTTTTCACCTCACCTTTTTTTTTCTTTTTTCACCTCACCTTTTTTTTTCTTTTTTCACCTTTTTTTTTCTTTTTTCACCTCACCTTTTTTTTTCTTTTTTCACCTTTTTTTGCTTTTTTCACCTTTTTTTTTCTTTTTTCACCTCACCTTTTTTTTTCTTTTTTCACCTCACCTTTTTTTTTCTTTTTTCACCTCACCTTTTTTTTTCTTTTTTCACCTTTTTTTTTCTTTTTTCACCTTTTTTTTCTTTTTTCACCTCACCTTTTTTTTTCTTTTTTCACCTTTTTTTTTCTTTTTTCACCTTTTTTTTTCTTTTTTCACCTCACCTTTTTTTTTCTTTTTTCACCTCACCTTTTTTTTTCTTTTTTCACCTCACCTTTTTTTTTCTTTTTTCACCTCACCTTTTTTTTTCTTTTTTCACCTTTTTTTTTCTTTTTTCACCTCACCTTTTTTTTTCTTTTTTCACCTTTTTTTTTCTTTTTTCACCTCACCTTTTTTTTTCTTTTTTCACCTCACCTTTTTTTTTCTTTTTTCACCTCACCTTTTTTTTTTTTTTTCTTTTTTCACCTGTTTTTTTCTTTTTTCACCTCACCTTTTTTTTTCTTTTTTCACCTCGCCTTTTTTTTTTCTTTTTTCACCTTTTTTTTTCTTTTTTCACCTTTTTTTTTTCTTTTTTCACCTTTTTTTCCTTCTTAATGTTACAGGTTCTAGCCTACTACCACTTTTTTTAACACCTCTCTCAACCCTGTTGTTTCTCCCCCCCCCCACCACTGGGATGCTTTTTATTCCCACACCCTTACTACACCATCGCAACACACCCGGGCAACGCCGGGTACCTCTGCTAGTCTATTATATAAAAAGCAAAATGTATGTGTCTGTGTGTTTGTATGTGTGTGTGTCTCACAAAAACTTTTGACTGAGACGACGGAACTTAACAAAACGGGTATCGATTTTAACCTCGATCCTTTGGACGACAAATATAAAAAAATTGACCCAAAACATTAATACCTTTACCCTAAACTCAGCCGTTTTGTACATGGAGGGGTCGATTTTTGCGTCGCCATTTCAGCAAGTCATTGTTCCCTTTTCGATTTATTACACTTAATTCTGACATTTATGACTTCTGGTCACGCTATGGAGATATCGACTAAGACGTCAGATCTTTTTTTTTTTTTTTTCCTCCTTTGCATTACGGATTTGAGCCTGCCTGCCTACAACCACTTTCATTTTTCTTTTATTTTTAACACCTCTGCCTACTGTTGTTTTGATCCGCCCCTCCATACTATCACTTGGGGGGGAGGGGTTCTTACTACACCACCTACACACACCCAGGCAACGCCGGGCACCCCTGCTATTGTAGTTTGAACCTGCCTGCCTACTACCACTTTTTTTTAACACCTCTCTTCACCTAAACTGCCTACTGTCGTTTTGATTCCTCTCCCTGATACTACCACTTTTTCATCCCCCCCCCACCTCTGGAGCTCCTTACTACACCTCCACACACATGGGCAATGCCGGGTACCCCTGCTAGACTATTATATAAAGTAAAATTGTCTGCATGCTTGTTTGTATGTCTCGCAAAACAAACACTGACAAAATTGGTACTGTTAGAAAGATCGATCTCTTGGGTGACAAATATCGAAAAATTGGCCAAAAACATTAATTCTTTGACCGTCAACTGGGCCGTTTTTTACAAGGTGGGGTCACTTTTTGCAAAGTCATCACGCCTCGCAATCTCGACGTTCATATAAAACACGTTATTTCGAAGGCCCGTGACATCACAAGCCATGTAGGCGAGGCAGCTATCACGTTTCCTTTTTTCACTCCCTTTTCCTCTTTCGCATTACAGGTTCAACCTTGGCAACTGCGGCTACTAAAAAAAATTTTTTTTTTTTTTTGCGCTCACACTTTTTTTTTTTTTTTTTTTTTTGCGCTGCTATTTTCATTGTTTTAGGAGGTTGGTTGCTCAGTAAACTTACTATACCACCTTTCCACACCCGGGCAACGCCAAGTACCCATGCTAGTTAATAAATAATAGACAGAGAAGAACAGAAGATGGTAAAAGGATTCAAGAAAGCAGCACATCACCCACTAAGCAGACCTAGTATATGGGAAATTGTGATATAGTGATAAGTATGTCTAAAAATAAAAAATTGTTTGGAAGGTTCCATGGCATAGCGGATAAAGTACTTGATAAAATTCAGTTGTAAGTTTGAAGGTTGTCATCATTGGTGCAAACAACACATAAAATACAATTGCGAATTACTTAGAACTTCTATCCGCGGATTAAATAGAGGGTTCCATTCAAAATTCTATGCAGATTCCCAAGTTTGATAGAAAGATTCCCGAGTTTGACAAGATACACCTGAATAAGGTCAAAGGTTACATTGGTTGAAACGTCGTGAGAATATCAGTGGTCTCCAAACTATGGCCCGCAGGCCAGATCCAATCTGCCAAAGTATTTTATCTGGCCTTTGAAGGCTTAGGTTGAAATTTTTTCACTTTGCAGTGTAGATATTATAGTTTGTAGATGATCTGTTGGTTTTTAGGAGGTTTAAATAGATTTTTTAATTTAAAGTTAAGGGATAAAAGTCTAGGATTAGCGTTTATATCACAATATAAATTGGAAATACTCTCCCACAGCACAAACTGCATAAGACAAGGGTCTCCAAACTACCACTTCCAGGCCAGATCCGGCCTGCCAAAATCTTTAATCTGGCCTACGAAGCTCTTATGGAAAATAAAAATATTCAGGAAAAAAAAATTTTTAATTTAAAAATGTGTGTGTGTGTGTGTTTGTTTGTTTGTTTGTTTGTGTGTGTGTGTGTGTGTGTGTGTGTGTGTGTGTGTGTGTGTGTGTGTGTGTGTGTGTGTGTGGAAAATAATTTTTAAAAATGAGATTCTGGAGACTCAGTTTCACTAAAAAGCAAAGCTAAGGAGCAAAACGTCCAGATCATTTTTTTTATTATTATTTTGGCCTGCATAGCTCTGAAAATCAGCAATATGGTTCTCTGTTTAAAAACTTTGAGAGACCCCTGGTCTAGATAAGAACAGTAGTCTGCGGAATCCAAAAAAGGTTTTAATAAAATGTTTCGAAACCAATATGCAAATATCAGGAAGTTTCATTCTGAATAATTAACATTTACAAATATTTTTTCTCTTCAATTTTAGATCCTGAATCACGGTGAACCTTCAACCTTATCATGAGATTCATCATCGTTTTCGCAAGATTCTTTCTGTAAGGAATACAGGAGATTCTTGCTGTGCTTTCAACCAAGAAAGCAATACATGGTTCCAGACATGGAAATACATTGGCTTTCAGCCTGAACTAAGTTGGGTCCTTGCCCAGAATTCCTTCCATATTAAAAACAAAAATTGATAAAAAATTTATATAATGTAAATACCCGAGACGGAAAGAAAACATCATACACCAAAAATCACATAAATTGATTAGGTATTTTTTTTTTCATAAAGAAAACCAGTTTTAAGCGAATTTGAGTATTCCAATATCCTCCCCTCCCCATGTTAAGGAGCTGGAGTAGTAAGCTTTCTCAAATCTTAATTTGGAGTTATCTCATTGATTCCTCTAAATTGTTTTCAAGATGGCGTCACGAGATCATCGCTCATAGTTTAGCTATAAAATTTGATTTTCTTTATAAAAATTAAACTACTTGACGTATTTACATGATTTTTGGTGTACGATGTTTTCTTTCCGTCATGGGTACGTACATCATGCAGATTTTTCTTTCTTTATTTATTTATTTTTTTAATATAGGTGGAATTCTGGACAAGCACCCTAAAAATGTCTATAGAAATGATGGACGTTCTTCCAAAATTGAAATGATAAAGTGAAGAAATTTGGTCAGAGATTTAAAAAAAAAAATAAAAAATAAAAAAAAAAAAATGAATTTTGGGTTTTAAGAATTGCAAACTGGGAAGAATTCCATTACTGCAAAATTTAATAAATTTTATTTTAAAATCTTCACGAAAGAAATCAAAATAATGTTTGTCATCCGGTTCAAATGTTTTTATTTCATGTTTCAACCATTTTTTTTAAATTTTATATTGATATGGAATCTGGAAAAAAATAGTTTTGTGCAATACTTGGCATGAATTATGGAAAATATTGAAAATGCTAATGGAACTCGAGAGTTTTGGAAAAGATTTACAAGAGCGTTTTTTATGACAGAGCAAGCAGTGGTTACAATAAAATATTGGGTGGAGTAGATAGCGATCGCTTTCTTTTATTTCAATTCATATTTAAAATTAATCCTTTTAAATATATACACATACATACATACATACATACATACATACATACATACATACATACGCATAGATTAGGTTGTTGCATAAGTTCCCGCCGTTTTTTTTTTTTTTTTTTTTGAAAGAAAATCAAAGAAATTTAACAGCAAAAGTAAGTTCATGTCGGACCCAAGCTCCAAGTTTGTGTGAATCCCATCGACTGAAGGTGGCGTGAAATTGTCACAAAATCACTCTCTATCTTTTCACCCAATTCTCTGCATGTCTGATGGCCATCTTCCTTCAAAAGAACCCTGAGTTGGTCTTCATCTATCTTGATTGGCCTTCTGGAACGAGGAGCGTCATTGAGGTCAATATTACTGTGTTTGAATCTGGTAAACCAATCTCGAACAGTTCTCTCAGCTATAGCGTTTTCTCCATATACGGTACAAATATCCTTGGTCACTTCACTCGCTTTTTGACCTCGATTAAAGGCGAAAAGAAGGAGGTGTCAAAAATGTGATTTTGTATCCACTTGACAATCCATTTGACGGTTTTGAAAAACGAGAAAAAAATTATATGCACAAAAAACGATGACGATTATCTTGTAGAACAGAATACGTTCTTTCTAATGATATATAATACTTTGCCAAATATCAAAAACATGTTTAAGAAAAGATTTTTATGAAACGGCAATAACTTATGCAACAATCTGATATAAATACATACAAGTCTTGGATATGACCTTAAACTATATCCAGCGGTGAGACCCCAGCTTGTGGGCTTTTGGGAGTGTGGAGCCACCCTTTAATTGCCATTGCTCCCAGGTCCACTCTGACCCGGAGTGGTAGTACCTGTTAGGGTCCCAGCTATGGGTTAAATAGAAACGGACTTGAAAACAACAAATATATTCTATTAAAAATTTTTCTTCAATCTATGTATTCGGCATTAAATAACATGAAAAGGGTTGATATGCCGTAAAACAAAAACAACCAACCAACCACAAATACATACACATAAATGCATTCATGCATATATATTGCTAATAAAATGCCAAGTGGAACTAAATGTGGAAGAAGGATTCAAAGCTAATAAATGGTACAGGAGAATTTCGAAATAAAGTTTTGCTCTCTTTTTGTTAAATTAGCATAAAATTAGCATAAAATTAGCATAAAATCGAAGATAGGTTCCTCTCTAATACTCATCATCATAACATCATATGAATCCGGAGATTCTCGTGTTAGCATTGGTTTCCCCGATATTTTCCAAGTCAGAATTCTTTCTAAAAAGACATCAGGCGCTTACGAGATGAACTACGTGAAAGTTGCTAACATTCTAGATGAAAGCGATTTATTTTTGGAATGTCACTATGCCTAAACCTAAACTTAGCTTCCATGAACAAAGCTTCTTTCTAAGAACTGCACACCCGTGGAACTCTCTTCCATTTGCCTGCTTTCCAGCTGACTACAATATGGTCATCTTCAAGTCCAACGTAAACAAGTTCTTGATGAACCATTTCCCTTAAGTAATCCAATTTACCAAATCTACACTTCTAACGATTAATATGATACTGTCCCTTTGACTACTGTACATTTTTTTACCTTTATCCTCGGGTGGCCTCTGGGCCTTGATAAGTGGTGATTCCTTTGTAAAAAAAATAAAAAAATGTAATGGATGAATAAACAAAATGGTTTAAAAATATCTAAATAAATAAAATACAAAGCAAAGTAACTAGTAAGTTTCGATTTAAAAATAATGGTTTCATACAAAACAGACAGATAAATGCACTTATCTTGAAGTCTTTTATTAATGGCCAACCCAGCAAAAAGCCAGCTGATATGAAACGAGGAAGCAAATGAGATCAAAATCTGATTCAATTTATAAAAAAAAAAAAAAAAAAACTAACTAATTTTGTATTTATTTGATTGTTAAAATATTTTCTATTATCAAGGTTACGTGGCATTGCTCATGAGAGTAATAAGTAATCTATTTTCATCAAAAACAATTAGTTTCCTACTGTTATCACACGCGAGGTAAATAATAGTGGCGCAGTCATCTATGTATGAACCTATATCAATATTTGCGAATATATTAATCAGTGTATAAAGTTTGATTCAAGCAGAATCTAAAATCCTATTGTTATATCAAAATATATCGTCATTAATGTCTTTATTCACTAAAAAAAAGTTGCTTGATGTGGTTCAAGAGAGTAATAATTTACTTTTATTAAAAAAAATTATTTCCTACTACTGTCAAAGGTGAAGTCAATTTTACTATAAAAACTGAAACAACTTATCCAGGTAAAACACAAAAAAGAGTAAACAAAAAATAAAATAATAGATGAGATAAGTTTAATTAAAAAAATAAAATCTAATTCTTCCTCTCTTTCTCTTAGTTTGTTTTCTACTGTTGTCACACACAAGTTAAATAATAACCAAGCAATTATCTATATATAATCCAATATCAATATTTTAAAATATATTTATCAGAGTGTATAAAGTTTGAAATTGGATGGGTCTAAAATCCCATCGTTATGTCCAAATATATCGTCATTTATGCCTTTATCTATTGATTATTATTATTATTATTATTATTATTATTATTATTATTATTAATAATAATCACTAACAAAGCTACTCAACGTTGTCCAGGGGAGTAGTAAATAATTAATTTTTATCAATAAAAATTGATTTCTTCCCGTTGGCACATGTAATATTCATCTCACTGTAAAAACCGAAACAATTGAGTCATATAAAAAATAGCAAAAAAATATCTCCAAAAATTTTTTGTAAAATTTTAATTGCATAACTTTTGCATAAAATAATAATCCTCTCTCTCTCTCTCTCTCTCTCTCTCTCTCTCTCTCTCTCTCTCTCTCTCTCTCCTGAATAAGGCGTATATTAGTTCCTATTTTAGCCACAAAAATCTTCCAACAAGAGAATATTTCGGGGAATGAAATTCTTTCCATGTTTTATTATCAATTATTATTAAGATTAAGTTTCCTTTTCTTTGCTTATAAAGATTAATTTTACGTCAATAATTATTCGTTTTTTATTAGTTTCAGTTATTAAGATTAAGCCTTTCTTATTTAAAAAACAAATTTACACAAATGATTGTTCCTTCCATTTTTTTATTAGTATTAGTTATTATTAAAGCTTTCCTTATTTGCTCATAAAAGCAAATTCACATACAATATTATTCTTTTCATTTCTTAATTAGTATCAGTTATTAAGATTGAGCCTTCCTTATTTGCTAATAAAAATATATTTACTTAAATGATTATTTTCTTTCTTTATTAATATTTGTTATCTGGGATGAACATAACTTTTGTAAAGTCTCAAGTGGATCACAATCACAGCATCGAGACTTGTATCCAATCCAACAAAACATTACTAATTCAAAGTACCTGACAATTTCTTGGATGGTCAAACTCCAAACCAGATAATCCTCACCTTCCCTTCCCTCCTCTCTTTGTCTCTCTTTCTCTTTTACTCTCTTTTGAATCTCTGAATAAGGCAAAAGTAGGTATACAGTAATATCACATCAGTAAAATTAGTGACATAATATGCTAAAGCAAAAGTGACTTCTTTTAGGTAATGAAAATAATGCACAGTATACCTACTTTTGCACCCTGCTATATTTTCAGTTATATTAATAAGTATTTTGGTCACAAAAAAATATTACAAACAAGAAAAAGTTTTGAGGAAGTCTATTAAAAGTAAAAGAAATTATTTCCATGACTTTTTGTTATTAGTTGTTAAAATTAAGCCTCATTTTCTTTGCTGATAGATTAAATTTATGTAAATGATTATTCTTTTCTTCCTTTATTAGTATTTGTTATCTGGGATGAACATAACTTTTGCAAAGTCTCAAGTGGATCACAATCACAACATCGAGACTTGTAAAGACATTACTATTTCAAAGAGACTTGTAAAAGGCATTACTATTTCAAAGTGCCCAACAATTTCTGGGGTGGTCTAACTCTGACCCAGATAATCCTCATCCAACTCCCTCTCTCTTTCTTTCTCTCTTCTGAATTTGTGGAGACGGCATACATTTTCACATATAATGATGCGTATTTTGGTCACAAAAAATCTTACAAACAAGAGAAAATTAAAAGTGAAAGAAATTATTTCCGTGTTTTTTGTTATCAGTTATTATTAAGATTAAGCCCCTTTTTCTTTGCTTTTAAAGCGTAAAATTTATGTAAATGATTATTCTTTTCTTTCTTTATTAATATTAAAAACAAGAAAACATTTTGGAGAAGTCTATTAAAAATGAAAGAAATTATTTCCATGATTTTTTTGTTATCAGTTATTATTAAGATTAAGCCTTTCCTTTGCTTTTAAAAAATTTAATTTACATAAATAATTATTCTTTTCATTCTTTAGTTTTCTTGAATGCTTATTACGTTTTCAACCGGTTCACAACTGGATCCAAAATATTACTATTTCAAAATGGCCAATAGTTTCTTGTGTACTCTAACCCTAAGCCATATATTTTCTCATTACTGGCCTGTAATCTGCCTCCCATAAAACATACAACATTGTGTATGTTCACAGAAATTAATTGTAAGTAGGTTTTGTCTTTCGATATTAAAGCTGTCACATATAGGGTGGCCCAAAAAGAATGCCATCCTTGGAATCGTTAATAAAATCACAATCCTTTCTGCAATCCAATCATCTATAATATAAAGGGCAATTGTACGTGTATGTGTGTATATATATATTTATTTATGTATGTCCAACTAAAACGCAACAAAACAAACACCCACAAAGTTGGTATAGAAAAGTTATTGTTTGGCCCTAAACTGGTGCAGATTTCATCAGGCGGGAGAAGGGGTTTGTTTTCCAGTCACTATCTAAAGGGAAGTAATTTTTATGTTTTTGAAGGAGTTAATTCATTTATGTTGACTAATACTCGAGAAATCTACATAAGTTGTATGTCTGTATGTGTATGTCCGGAAAGAGAAATGGGCTGAGCAAAGGAAAAAGAAGTAGGAAGAGGGGAAAGATAGAGGTAAAAGTTTTAATAGAAACGTTATATTTTTGCCCTAGGCAACGCCAGGTAGTCTTGCTAGTATATATATATATATATATATATATATATATATATATATATATATAAATTCCAGTAAATATCTGACTTGACCATCAATTTTCAGCCATGAATGTCCAACAGTTTTTATTCTATGACTATTCAGATCCACATTCAATTTGACACTATTCTGATTCTGGCTAGAGATTGCTTTTATAGATATTATCTTTGATAAAAATCGAGGAGGTTGTGGTTCAGTGAATGTGGAGCTTATTCAGGATCATATTTCCTACTAATGAGATAATCACTAAAGTGTCCCCCACATATAAATGAATGGTGATAAAACATTCATTTGGCATTTATGACTGAAACTTCTCAGACAAGTTGAATATAGATTATCTGTATATAGTCTATGCCAAATAGTGGGTATATATATATATATATATATATATATATATATATATATATATATATATATATGCACACACACACATACATACATATATATATATATATGCACACACACACATACATACATATATATATATATATATATATATATACACACATACATATATATATATATACATACATATATATACACACACATACATACATATATACATACATATATATACACACATACATACATATATATACACATACACACACACACACACATAAGTTAAGTGTTTTTCTCACTTTGACATTTATATCAAAATCCTACTTCTTCTATTTCAAAATTATTAAAATGAACTTAATATACTCAGTCATAAATATGCGAGCAACTACATAAGGGTTAACTAAGTTACACATTTTCTTGAAAAACGAGCATTAATTGCTTATTTATTTTTATGGTTTCTTATTAGACGATTGGTTTCATTTCATTATTATGCTGAATTCTATTTATGCATAGTTTCTACATTCTGTATAATTGCATAGAATTGAAGATTAAAACGTTTCAGCACACAAAAATATTTATGTATTAATATATATCTATAAAAGTGACCATGTCGGCGTGTTGTGTGTGAAATGTCTGTACCAGTCTCATCTCTGAATCATTGGTCTACAGGATAAAAATTTAATTTATAGGGTTTTTGGACCTGTAATACACTTTTGATTGTGTTTTTAGCCGGCAAAAATTGGTTCTAAAGGATCAAAATTGAAAACAAAACAGTTGACCTTGATAGGGGTAGTCGACTAAACATGTTTGCATGCACAAACCTACATTCAAAGGTTAAATAACGTTATTTTTTTTTAACAATTCATATACCTATGGCCGTGGCTCAGAGGCTAAAGAATGAGGCTGGAGAGTTGTATGTTTCAGTTTCGATTCTAGCTTACGGCACCTAAGTCATTTTATTTTACTTTTGATATCACTATCATATATTATGAAAAATATAATAATCGATAGAGAATTGACTCTATAAAAAACATGCTCTGACAAACTCCAAGCCTTTGTACCCCCTCGACAAAAATACCACCGACAAACCTAACAAGCAGCAAAGTCCCACCCCTACACAGTAGAGATCCCTAGATGTAGGAAGAACTTCTATTCTAATAGCTTCTTCCCCAGAACTGCTAGGCTTTGGAATTCTTTTCCGGTTTCCTGCTTCCTCAACCTTACTGACATGCAAAAGTTCAAGTGTAATGTGAACAGACATCTTGCTGCTCAACTCCCTACATAGTACCCCTGCAACTTAGGTCACTGATAGTAGCTCCCTACATCAAAGTGGCAATATGCCTTGCTTGGGGCGAAAATGTACTAAATAATAATAATAATAATAATAATAATAATAATAATAAAAATCCATTAAACCAAACCGAATCCCATATTTTACAGACTCTGGCCTGTATATTTTCAAAATACGAAAAAGAAATCTATTATATACATCTCACCTGTATGTATGTGTGTATGTATGTATGTATGTATGTATGTATGTATGTATGTATTTTAATTCATTTCATATCTATTTATATATGAAATCTGCATGAATTAAAATATCATATTCAAGTGTATCAGCGGCCTGCTACTATATATATATATATATATATATATATATATATATATATATATATATAATCATTTTTTACTATATATTTATTATATATATATAATCATTTTTTACTATATATTTATTATATATATATAATTATTTTTTACTATAATAATTATTAAATACCTACAGACACTAGTGTTTCATCCTTTCGGGAATCTTCAGTGCAGGGTGTCACGATTAATACCAGTCGAACGATTTGAACCCCGCATCACGAGACATCTCTGGCTCGGTTTAGCGAAGACCTAATCCATTCGGCTACCATTAACCGCATGAAATAACGTCGAATTTAAACATTTTAATTTTAAATGTTCATTTACGTCAGTCAGAGAGTGATCTAATCGTTATACGATGATCTATGCATAAGAGCTAAGTTGACCAACTTTTAATTCAACTGAAAGAAAGTGCTCAACGATAAGAAACGAATTTCTTAAAGGGGCTGTCATATATATATGCTACTATATATATATATATATATATATATATATATATATATATATATATATATATAAAGAACAATCAAGGCAGTGGGAACGAAATGTTTACTCGATACAAGCAAGTGCAAACTTCAATCTAATATGAATATTACTATTTATATATTAATATATTAATCCCAACCAAATAAAAAAAGCTCAATCCAAACATAATAGAGAGTAGATCTTGTCATAAGAGAAAATAGAAGAACTTAAAACTGTAAATTAAAATTTACAAGTAAATTTATCAGTCGAAAGAATACTCCAAAAACCGTTTTCAAAAAAATCCTTATTCCGCAGAGTTTCAAAGAATGCTCCTCTTGCTATTATTCTCTTCAAAGGGAAGAAAAAAAAATTAGCCAATTATTATTATAGCCGAGCTAAAATTTGTTTGTTATGGCATTAAATGAAACAGCACTTTATAATAATAGTTAGTCATACATAGCAAAAAATATTGTTTATGTAAGTTAAAAACATGTGAAAATAGAAAGGAAATAGGGAAAAATACAAAAACAAACCAGCAGTAAAAGTGTGTATGTGACTGAAAATCAACTTTGCGACCTTGGGGCCTTTTCAACAACTGCAAAAGCAATTTTATATTCATTTAAGCTACATTGAACTTCTTTTCCAATCGGATCATTTCTCGCTCTGAAATTACTTCTCCATTTGGATTATTTTTCACTGTACAACTCACTTGCATATTTTTAACTGACATGAACAATATTTTTTGCCAGGTATGACTAACTATTATTATAAAGTGTTGTTTCATTTAATACCATAACCAGCAAATTTTAGATCGGCTATAATAATAATTTGCCAATTTCTTTTTTTTCTTCTGAAGAGAAGAATAGCAAGAAGAGCATTCTTTGAAACTCTGTGAAATAAGGATTTTTTAAAAACTCTTTTTGGAGTATTCTATCAAACAATAAATTTACTTATAAATTTTAATTTACAGTCCTAATTTCTTTTCTTTCCTCTATAATATATATATATATATATATATATATATATATATATATATATATATATATATATATAATAAGCTCTACTCTCTATTGTGTATTGAGATTTTTTAATTTGGTTGGGATTACATATAAATACGGTTATTTATATTAGTTTGAAGTTTACCATTGCGTATATAAGGTAAACACTACATCCCTTTGTTTTCATTAAATATATATATATATATATATATATATATATATATATATATATATATATATATATATATTAGTTGTATTTCAGAAAAGATTGTGAATTTTATTTCCGTTTTTTTTTTTTTTTTTTTTTTTTTTTAGGAGGAGATCACCCAGTACTTTGTAGTAATATACTATCTGGATTTGTACAGAATAATTACCAAATACGCAAGTTTATTTAGGTAAGATTGACAGGGTTTGTCTTTGGTTTTACCTGTAACTCCTAGATACTTTCCTAAATCACATGATTGATAAAACTAACCAACCATCATATAGGTTTATCTACCTTCGATCATACAAAATAATCCATTACACTTGCAAATCATATCTGCATATTTTTGTAAAACTATATTGAAGTGTAGTAATATTTAAAAAGCGGATCGTTAACTATGGAAGGACAGACCTGACAAAATATACACATTTGTCTGTTTTATCATTTTTCATTTCAGTTTTTATTATATTCTGTACAGAAAAAAAGCATTTAAAAAATTTTTACATGTTAACATACAAAAGTAAAACTGTACTCAATTTTATCTGATTTTAAAATAAATGCTTAATTTATTTTCAAAATTCTGTTTATTTTGTGCTTTTTTTATGCATTTTGTTTGTGTGTTTTTGTTTTTAATCATTCAGTACTCTTCAAAAATAATACAATGTTGGCACCATGAAGGGATTCTTTGATATCACCAAGGTGGAAATTATCGGTGTTTTAAGACAGTGGTTTATACCCACAATCTAATATTTATAAATCCAATGAACCAAACCGAATCCCATATTTTACAGATTCTGGACTGTATATTTTCAAAATATGAAAAAGAAATATGCTTCTATATATATAAAAGGCAAAATGTGTGTGACCATTTCGTGTATGTCTCGCAAAGGCTTCTTTTGCACGCACTCCCGGGGTCGTTACTATCGCTTAAAACTGTTTATATACCCCCTATATCATAATATCTAGGATTTGGGAATGCGGGTCATCTCTAGATTTATTTACGTTGACTTTTATGAGATTCGCGCTATTTCGCTCTGTCCCCTGTTTGTCCTGCATTTTTTTTTAGTATAAATAGAGTGAAATTAAATTCAAACGTTGTGTTCTCGGCTATCGCGCTGCTTTCCCCCCTTCCCACCATCATCTGGGGGAAGTGAAAACTAAAAATAACGATCCTGCAGTGACCTCATTTAGCGTCTTCCTGTCAATCAAACCTCTTTTAATAGCTTTATAACCCTTAACTTAACACGCTAACCAATTACTCTCACTCATGGTCGAGATGGTTAAGTAGTTGGCTTTGGTTTCTGCGTCAAGGCTTCCGGGTTCAATTCCTCTTCCCGGCCAAAACTTTTTTTTTTTCTTTTACACCTTTAAACACCCGGGCAACGTTTTTTTTTTTATTATTACTTCGCTTATTCTTCAGGTATATTCCTGCCATTTTTTCCCCGTTTTGGTTTTCTTTTGCTTTTTACATGATCTTTTTTATAATATTTAAGCAGGGTTATTAATTACCCCCCCCATACACACACCTACAAACACCCGGGCAACGCCGGGTACCCCCCCCCGCTAGTCTATTATATAAATCTCACCTGTCTGTTTAAATGTATGTATGTATGTATGTATGTTTGTATGTCTACCTAAAACTTTCGACAGAGGCGACAGATTTTTACGAAATCAGTATCGTTTTGAAGTTCGCCCCTTCGCACGACAAATATCGAAAAATTAGCTAAAAACATTAATTCTTTCACCCTCAACTGGACACTTTTCTACAAGGAGGGGTCGCTTTTTTGCCGATATTTTCAAAAGTCATCCCCTCTTTTCGATTGACTAGCCTTAATTAAAACCTTCGCCACTTCCGGTTTGACGATGGGCGCAACGGCAAAGACGTCACTTTTTTTTTCACATTCTTTTCCTCCTTTTGTGGTACTGATTCGAGCCCGCCTGCCAACTACCACTTTTTTTTTTTTTTTTTTCTCAACACACACCTCCAAACACCCGGGCAACGCCGGACACCCAGGCTAGTTAATCTATAAAAGATTTATATACAAAATAGAATCTATTAAATATTTGAAAATAGTAAAAAGAGGAAGGGAGAGAGAGCGAGCGAGTGAGGGAGGGGGGAGGAGAGAGAGAGAGAAAGAGAGAGAGAGAGAGAGAATTGGGTTTACTTTTGTCAATCTCCTAACTCTCACTTCCCTTATTTTGTCCTTTAGTCCTCACATTCCAGGAGTGATGTTTATGACAAAGGAGGAAGAACTGCTGTTTTCTGGCTCAGAATCAATCCATCCAGCATTAATCATTTGTTAGTTTTAAATTCTGAAGTAATATAAACTCAAACACAAAAACCTCTCACCAAAATAGAGTCGTCCTTTAATAAGCCAAAGACGTTGATCTGCTGTAAAACAAATCAATTCAGTGCTCGTGTAGCTAGATTAGAGGTGGGTGGGTGTAAATAATGTTAAAAACGGTATTTTCCATGGAAGGTTAAAATTAAGACAGTAGAAAATTCCATTTGAAGTGAAGTTTTTATTTTATGGCTGTAAGCAGATCCTCATTTAGCATGACACTGCCCTGATTTTGGCTGTGATGTTCCTGGACTGTTCCACAATAATCTAGATATTGCTTTGATATTGTCGGACTGACTTCCTCATCTTGGTTGTTATAGTCACAACGTTTCGGCCGTTTTGCCCTCCGGCCTTCATCAGGTGTTTTGTATCGAACTGGGGAACCGTTTGTTAGAAGTCTCAAACCCAACCCTTTATTATTATTACGGGGGCACCGTGTTCGGACTCCAGCTAGGCTCTGGGATATAGTTGCTGATTCTCTCACTATGTCCCAGAGCCTAGCTGGAGTCCGTACACGGTACCCCAGTAATAATAATAAAGGGTTGGGTTTGAGACTCCTATCAAACGGTTCCCCAGTTCGATACAAAACACCTGATGAAGGTCGGAGGGCAAAAACGACCGAAACGTTGTGACTATAACAACCAAGATGAGGAAGTCAGTCCGACAATCTCAATCAATGAAAACACCTCATCTCAAAAATACAGACAATTACTATTGCTTTGATAGCTATTATGTTTGAGATAACTCCTCAGATAAAAATCGGGAAGGTTATGGCCCAGTGAATGTGAAGCTTATTCGGCATCACATTTCCTACTAATGAGATGATTATTAAAATGTCCCCCATCTATAATTGAATAGCGAAATCGCATGCATTTGACATTTATGACTGAAACTTTGCAAACAAATAATTACATTGAGGGCATTGCCAAGGATGCTGCAAAAGAAGGTGGGCTTTCTCTAAAGTTACTTGCACATGAGAGTATCCTGTATTTCTGCAAAGCCACCATTCGTCCATGCGTGGAGTATTGTTGCCACATCTGGGCTGGCACATCTACCACTAGTCTCTCACTCTTAGACAAGGTTAAAAACACGTCACCAACCTAATAGGTCTCACATTATCAACCAAACCCCAACCTCTGTCCCATCGACGAAATGTTGCATCTCTATGCTTGTTTTACAACTATTTTAATGAAATGTGTTCCAATGAACTTCAAGCACTTGTATCCCTATGTGGTAAATACTCGCAACTAACTTTACAAGTATCAAAATCCCACCCGTACACTGTTGAGATTCCCAGATGCCTTTTACTGAAATAGTTTCTTCCCTTGAACTGCTAGACTTTGGAATTCCCTCCCAGGTCCTTGTTTCTCTGACTTTACTGACATGCAGAAGTTCAACAGACATCTTGCTGCCAAACTCTCTACATATTATCCCTACAAATTAAGTCCCAAATAGTAGCCCCTACATCAAAGTGGCACTGTGCCTTGTTTGAGATGAAAAAAACAAAAACAAAAACAAAACAAAAAAAAACAAGTTTAGCACAGTCTATCTATCTATAAATAGATAGTTTATATATATATATATATATATATATATATATATATATATATATATATATATATATATATACGAGCAAACAGTTAATAAAATATGTTTAAAAAAAAACACTTTGAAATGAGTTAAAAACATATTTAATCTGAAAAGGAAACACTAGATAAGTGGATAATCCTTAATCCGCAGAGTTTCGGAGAAATACCTTCCTTCTCATCAGAGGGTAAGAATTAGCAAAATGCGGGATCGGATTTTGCATGCAAAAGTATTTGATGAAACAACAAGTAAGTCAAAGATCTTACTTGATAACAAAAAAAGTGAAGCAGAGGGAATATGGTGAAGAAAAAAGTGATTACACATGAATGGATAGTCTGGTAGAAGATAAATAATCCAGTGACAGTAAAATTCAAATATATAACTTCAAGAAAGTTAATTGAATTTCCATTTATTTTATTTTATTTTATATATATATATAATGTCGGTTTGTTTGTCGGTCTGTCTGTCTGTCTGTCTGTCTGTCTATCTCCATATTTTCACATTCTATCTCCTCCAAACTAAAAGTCACAGAGCGGCGCTAGGGGCCTCAAATGATTGGATTTTTATGGACCGTTATTTTGTGGATCTTTAGCCAGTTATAATAGTTTTTACGGGTCAAAAATGGATCAAAATCGAAAAAATCGTTAAACATTTTGTACATTCATCTTAGTTTATTTTTAATTTTTTATCAGTTTGTATGTGTGTCATGTTGGCACAGTGGTAACGTCACCAGTTTTGAATGCTACAGTTTCGGTTTCAATTCTAGCTGATAGCACCTAAATACTATTTTTTTACTTTTGAAATCACGACTCTACAATAATATATACAAAATATGGACTAAAATATCATATATGATCGTATAACATGTTAAAAACATATTTAATCTGAAAAGGAAACACTAGATAAGTGGATAGTCCTTAATCCGCAGAGTTTTATTTTATATATATATATATATATATATATATATATATATATATATATATATATATATAGTTTTTCTAGCTTTATTATAGTTAACTTGCAGAAAGATAATTTGAGTATTACAAAAAAAAAAAAAAAAACTCCCTAATTAAATATTTGGAAATTTAAAAAGAATCAGAATCAGAAATTTAGAATCAGAATCGGTAATTGTGTCGGAATCAGACAAAATATTGGAATCGTCCCATCACTAGTTATGAGTACATGTTAGGATATGAGGTCAGTGAGGTCACAGACAAGAAATCTGAAATGCAAAGAACGGCTGTTTTTGTCGATAAAAAAGATGACAGCAAATTTGTCAAAATCAAAAGAAATCCTCCGCACTATATTTGACAGACAGAATCTCTTATGAACATCTGTAGATGCACTTGAAACGCACTTCAACTTGAGGTAATATGTACAGGAATAAAACGCATACAGAAGGCATGATGTCGTTGAACAAATATGTTGTTAGCATTTTTATTTTTATTTTTTTATGTTATTGCATCTTCAAGGGGAGACCTAACTTTGGCTGCTGCGTCTCCACTACAACTATCTTTACAACTAGATGTCACTATACAATGAGCCATCTACTGCACGTCTATTATAAAGACGAACAGCTATTTCTGTCAATAAAAGGATGGCAAAAAATTTGTGAAGATTGAAGAAATTCTCTACACTGCATGTGACAGACAGAATCGCTTCTAGACATCTACAAGGAGAGATACAGAAACTTCATGGTCACCTTTACAAGTATTATTTAAGTCCCTTCCGTGGTGGCAGATGTGACACAAGGGTCGGAAAGTAGTATTTAAAAACCAGCGCACTTGAAGAGGAGCAATCTGGTCTGCTAAAACTGCATAAGCAGCCTATTGGCATTCCTCGGTAGGTGCGCATCTGGCGATTGGCAACAAATTAACTCTTTCTCAAAGAGAGAAGGAAAACCCAGAGAGGGTGGACCTTCTAGAACAGCACAGGACTGCTTTATTCCACAATCACCAGGGAGAATGCCGTTTCAGAAATGACTTAGATTAGATTTTGATGACAAAGTAGATGTCACTATCCACGAGAAATGTGGTATCAGTGTTGGAAAGTGAGACGGAAGAGTCAGCTTCACCGAGAAGGGGCACTCTGACTTGCAAAATGTGCCCGGGCAACCCAGTCAGCATTCCCCAGTAAGGGCGCCTCAACTGATTAGTAATAAGCTAATCTCTTCTCAGAGAGAGAAGACAAAACCTGGAAGGGTCTAATCTCTGCTGATTTTGGTGCCGAGGTAGACGTCACTATCCAATTGTACTGAGACGAGGGTTGGGAGGCAAGGGATAATGATGATGATGATGATGCTGATGATTGTGATGCAAAAAAAAAATGCGGATGCATTTGTAAGACGTGTCCATGCAATCGGTGCAGTTAACGATGAAAATCCTATTTCAAACTTAAGCATAATAGATCGACCGATGTTTCTAAAGATTTTTGGATGCATCTGAAGAGTTACTTTTGCAAACATATGGTTTGGATTATTTTGATTATTCAGATTACTGTTCTCACCTTTAAAGTTATTCTCACAACGTTTCAGCCGATGTAACCTCCAACCGTCTTAAAGTGTATTTTGTCAAACTTGGATGGACTACTAAGTAAAACTCAGTCCTAAACAACACTCTTCTGGCCGCTTTTGCAATCGTCGTCATTGTGTTTAGGAAGATAACTATTTAACAAAGAAATTTGTTCAATTTTTCATACGAGAATTTATGACGCTAATTTTAATTTTTTTTTTTTTTTTTTTCAACGATATTGAAATTTTTAAGCAAAATATTCACCTACTACCATGGGTGCCCGGCGTTGCCCGGGTATTTGGAGTTGTGTGTTGAGCAAAAAAAAAAAAAAAAAGTGGTAGTAGGAAGGCAGGCTCGAACCCATATCGCAAAGGAGAAAAAGAACGGGAAAAAACGTGACGTCTTTGCTGTTACAACCACCACCAAACCGGAAGTGACATAGGTTTAAATTAAGGCTAGACAATCGAAAAGAGGGGATGACTTTCGAAAATATCGGTGAAAAAAGCGACCCCTTCCTGTAGAAAAGTGCCCAGTTGAGGGTGAAGAAATTAATGTTTTTAGCCAATTTTTCGGTATTTGTCGTCTGAAAAGTCGAGCTTCAAAACGATACTGATCTTGTGAAAATCCGTCGCCTCTGTCGAAAGTTTTAGGCAGACATGCAAACATACATACATACATTTATATATTGGTAGCTCAAATTTTTGACCCAAACAGATTAAAAAGCTTGCCTTATCTCTGAATACCCTTTATGTAAAATTTTAAAAGTTTAGACCAGAAATTGTCTGAGTAATTTGGTAGAGACCGCAGAGGTCAAATTTTTTTTAACTTTGACCCCTATTATGACTCCTTAACATTTATTGTTTGGGGCTCAAATCAAGTTATTAAGTTAGATGCATGTCCAAGAAACCTATATATAAAATTTCAAGTGTTTAGACCCAAAATTGTCGGAGGAGTTTGGTAGATTTCTCAAAGGTCAAATCGTTGAACTTTGACCCCTTAACAGACAAATTTCTGGCCTAAAACGGATTACAAAGATTTTCCCAAATCTCAGTACATGTATATCAAATTTCGAGTCTGTAGACTGAAAATTGACAGAGATATTGTGTAGGGAAATGTACACAGATCGACACACAGACAGACACTTTCACTTTTATAGATATACTAGCATTTCAGCCCGGCGTTGCCCGGGTGTGTGGAGGTGTATGCTGAGCAAAAAAAAAAAAAAAGAACGGTCAATTTCTTTAAGTTTGACCCCTATTATGACCACTTAACCTTTATTATTTTGTGCTCAAATCAAGTTATGAAGTTAGATGCATGTCCAAGGAACCTATATCTAAAATTTCAAGTGTTTAGACCCTAAATTGTCGAAGGAGTTTGGTAGAGTTCTCAAAGGTCAAATCGTTGAACTTTGACCCTTTAACAGCCACATTTCTGGCAGAAAACCGATTACATCGATTTTCCCAAATCTCAGTACCCTGTATATTAAATTTCGAGTCTGTAGACTTTAATTGACAGAGTTATTGCATAGGGAAATGTACACAGACAGACAGACACACAGACACGTTCACTTTCATAGATATATATAGATAGATAGATAGATTGCTAGGTGAAACACACACAGGCACTTTCAATTTTATAGATATATTAGCATTTCAGCCCGGTGTTGTCCGGGTGTTTGGAGGTGTATGCTGAGCAAAAAAAAAAAACAAAAAAAAAACGGTCAATTTTTTTTTTTAATTTGACCCCTTAAAATTTATTATTTTGAGCTCAAATCAAGTTATTAAGTTAGATCCATGTCCAAGGAAACTATATCTAAAATTTCAAGTGCTTAGATCCAAAGTTGTCGGAGGAGTTTAATAGAGTTCTCAAAGGTTAAATCGTTGAACTTTGATCCCTTAACAGACAAATTTCTGACCAAAATCGATCACATAGATTTTCCTAAATCTCAGTACCCTGTATATCAAATTTCGAGTCTGTAGACTAAAAATTGACAGAGTTATTGCGTAGGACACACAGATACACAGACAGACACACAGACACGCAACACTTTCACTTTTATAGATATATAGATAGATATTGTAATAGGAACTGTTATTTTTTTTTCAACTCCTTTTTTATTAAAAAACAACGCAAAATGTAATTGAACAAAACAATTTAGCGTGCTTAATTTTTAATGAAAATCTGAACGAATCTCTTAATAAAATGAGAGTTTCATCCTTCAGCTTAATGACGACTATTGCAAAAGAGCCCTCTTCTGAAGATTGAAGGTTCAATCCTCAATGCAGGCAATACAACTGCAATACAAAGTTGCAATACAACTGCAATATTTCAGAATTTTACCAAGTCATGGTTGACAGAATGAGAGCATGCTAATCACCAAAAATAAAAATCAGCAAAAGGGATAACATTTTAATTGAAGAATATAATAGGAGTTGTCTACCTTGCAACTCAAATTTTCACAAGAAGCATGTTGGAAGTCAGTGATGCACGCGTTGATGGAATTTGAATACAAGATTAATTGAAAATAAAAAATCAAAACCGATCAGATAAAGATAAATTTAAATAACGTCAAAGTATTTCCAAATTAAAATAAACAATTAAATAAAAACGAAGGAATAAAAGGCACTTGTGCATTTTAACATCTCCGGCAAATTTAGAAACCATTGTTCACATGGGGTGGGCTTTGTTAATTCTTCCCTTGCCACGAACGGAACTCTCCTAAAATGAAAATAATTAGTTATGATTAATTTCTCGGGGATGTTAAAATGCACAAGTGCCAAATTTAAAATATCATTATCTAAAAATGAATTAGTCTATTAATAAACATGTCTATTAAAGTAAGTTAAAACAATACAAATAAAATATAAAAATTATAAGAGTAGCACTAGCAGTGTCAGAAGTCGCCATTAAAAATGTGTGATAAAAACTTGAATAATTAGACTTACATTCTTTCGAAGCATATAACTACTTGAAAAATGGAATTTAAACCCTAATTTTTTGTTTAATAAAAGGAACAAAGACCAAATTTTAAAATAATAACATGTTTAATAGCAAAATATACAATATTTGTTTTTTTTAAATCGGTTTTCTTTAAAAAAATTTCAAGAAAATCAACGAATTTTAACTTACTCCGAATATAATAACTATATATAAATTCCAAAAAAATCACTACTAATACTAATGAATGGGTACTTCCATTCTTCATTGTTAAAAATTTATCCATATCTATATTTTATATTCCATGTACTTTTTAAATAAAATAATTTTTTAAGCAAGGATTAAAAAATACTGTGATATCAGACAAACGTCTCCCTTTCTTCCAGTTGAGAACTTCGGTGGCCTAAAACCGCCAGAATTAATCTCCCTTTCTATTTCTGACATGCGTTTGCTTTCAACAAACGTTAGTCAATATGAGCCACCGTACTTGAAAAATGATCACATTCACTCATAAGTTTACTTTTATAAACAAACCCTTCGACAAATTTCCTTTTTTTTTTTAATTCTATTAAAGAAATACATGAGATTTTGATTTAAAATATTTTATTAGTTCTTTATTGAATGAATATTTTTTTAAATATCTAAAATAAAACAACATTGAATGAAATAGAAAAAATTATAGTAAGTATCCAATATTTACTTGACAATATTTTAAAAATGTGAGGTTCCACTTAAAAAAAATCAACGTGGTTTTTAAAAAAAAGATTTTAAACTTTTGACTTTCCAGGTAAATTTGCACAAAACTATTTTTTTTTGTTTGTTTTGTTTTGTTTTAAATTAGAATATTTTATTTATTGATCTTTTATCTTCAATTTGTGATATATAAATTTGAGGTGAGAAAATGAATTATTTTCATTTTAATAGACATTTAAAAATAGGGGGGGGTGAAGTTAAAAAACGTGTGTCTAGAATATTATATTCAGTTCAGGAAAGAGCATAAAATTTCTGAAAATATCTTAAAAATTGAGCCAATAGAAAAATTTTGATTGATTTTTAAAGTGAAAAAATTGAAAAAAATTTAACTTGTAAAATTCGATTCATTTCATTATGTAGAAAAAATGGCTGCATGAGCGCGCGCTGGCACTTTGCAAACACTGTTTTTTTTTTAAATAAAAAATAATATTTTTATTATTTTTCGGAAAACTTTAATAGTTTATTCGGATCAAGTAAAGAATAGATACCCTGTAGCAGAAGACGACGACTGGCGCATATTTCAAGTGACACCGGTGATTTGACCTTGACATTGGCACAAGCACATGGCGTTGGTTGTTTGTAAACACGTCAAATAGCAGATATGGTCGAATAAAAATATATTTACAAAACTTTTGAACATTTAAAAGAAAAAATATATATTTACAAAACATTTTTTTTTAAGTAAGTAACAAAACGAACGTATTTAAATAAAAGATATTTAAATGAATGGGTGTCTCTTTCTGTTTCAGATTTTTGTGAATGTTTCGCGG
Organism: Euprymna scolopes; assembly: GCF_053919585.1. Lineage (NCBI taxonomy): Eukaryota > Metazoa > Mollusca > Cephalopoda > Sepiida > Sepiolidae > Euprymna > Euprymna scolopes. Next base: position 5,457,378 of record NC_136511.1, read on the forward strand.
AGTTTTGCGACCAAGATTGATTTTTATGTACTGTTTTTTTTTTTTTTCTGTGTGCGTTTTTAAGACAATTCAATATTTATTTAATTATTCATTAAAACATTAACTTTACCGACAATTAATATATTTTTAAAATACTATCTTTAAATATCAAATTTTGACGAATATTCGCGAGCAAGATTTTTTAAAAAATATATTTACAAAACTTTTGAAGATTTAAAAAATATATATATATATATAAAATATTTTTTTAAGTAAGTAACAAAATGAACTTATCTAAATAAAAGATATTTAAATAAATGGGCGTCTTTCTAAGTGCGTTTTTAATATATTTACAGAACTTTTTAATAACCCTTAGAATAATAATAAGGTTTCACTGGTTTTTGCACCAAAAGATTGATTTTTATGTACCGTGTTTTTTTTTCTGTGTGTGTGTTTTAATACAATTCAATGTTTATTTAATTATTCTTTAAAACATTAACTTTAGCAACAATAAATATATTTTTAAAATAATATTTTTAAATATTAAATTTTGATTTAATCTCATGATACCCTCACGTGATCAATTTATTAAATAACAAAAAAATCCAAAAAGTAATACATTTAAATAAATGGATGTCTTTCCAAGTGCATTTCTGCACAACATCCATTCATTTAAATGTATTTTGTTTAAATGTGTTTCGTTACATTAAAAACTTAGTTGTATTTAATTTGCCCTTGTGGAGAAGCAAGCAAATAGCAAGTTTTTTTTTTTTTTTTTTGTTTTTATAAAAATAAAAATTATAAAAAGATTTGTATCTTGTGATACTATATTTCATATTTATAAAAATAAAAGTTATAAAAAGATATGTGAATAAAATAATATATTTTTTTAAATCTCGATTGTTTATACTTGTGATTTTATCATGCATAAAAATTGCCTCGGCCTAGATGGATTTCTCCTTCACTGACCACCAACATACCTCGCACTTTAAATATTATTTAAAGTGCAATGTCTGTTCTTGGTCAATGAAGAATAAATATTGAACTGTATTAAAAACGCACGCAGAAAGAAAAAAAAACACACTGTACATAAAAATCAATCTTGGTCGCAAAAACTGACGAAGCATTCGCAAAAATCCAAACAAGTCCGTTATTTTTTATTTGTTTCTGCCATTAAAAGGTTTGGTTCAAATAATTTTATTTTTAAAAGTTTTTAAAAGTATTTTTAATAGACAAAACCTTGATTTTTAATGTTTTCTAATTAATATAGCTCATTCTTTTTATTTATTTTTATTATAATTATAATTAATATTATTTTAAGTATAATTAAAAAAAATTCTGTAAAAATATTAAAAATGCACTCGGAAAGACACCCATTGATTTAAATGTATTACTTTTGGGATTCTTTTTTTTTTTTTGTCATTTAATAAATTGATCTCGTGAGGGTATCATAAGATTAAATCAAAATTTAATATTTAAAAATATTATTTCAAAAATATATTAATTGTCGCTAAAGTTAATGTTTTAAAGAATAATTAAATAAATATTGAATTCTCTTAAAAACGCACACAGAAAAAAAAACACGGTACATAAAAATCAATCTTGGTCGCAAAACTCCGCGAAACATTCTCAAAAATCCGAAACAGAAAGACACCCATTTATCTTTTATTTAAATACGTTCGTTTTGTTACTTACTTTAAAAAAATGTTTGGTACTGGTCGCGGTAAGAGTTCCCTGCCGAACACCCTAAAAAAACAATGATTTCTCCCGCGCAGCCGCAAAGGACATGTTTTAGTTGCCATAGTAACAACACTTTTTATCGACATTGTTTTACTGTTTATGAATATTGAAATAAAAGACATTACTACACATTTATTAATAATATCTCACTTTTAATCACTTTTATCGACTTTTTAAAACTTTTTTTTTACTCTTTTTAAATGACAACGTTAATGTTTATGAATATTGAAATAAAGCATATTACTACACATTTATTAATATCTTTTTTTTTCTTTACTGTTTATGTGTCAATTTTATCGACTTTTTCTTTTCTTATATTGAATATTGAAATAAAAGACATTACTACACATTTATTAATAATATCTTTTTTTTTTTACTGTTTTACTGTTTGTGTCACTTTTATCGATTTTTTCTTTTATGAAACTTATCGGCGGTTCTTGCACTTATGATCCGCGCTATATTTTAAAAAGCCATTCTTAACACGGGGAGGGTGTTTTGTACCTATTCTCTACTTTAACCTTACAATTGAATAAAAAAACATTAAACTTTAAGCTTAGAAATACGATTTAAAATATAGCGCGGATCATAAGTGCACTAGCACCCATTTTCTTATTAATAAATGTTTAGTAATTATTTTTCTTTTAATATTCATAAACAGTAAAAACGTCGTCATTTAAAAAGAAAATGCTATTTAAAAAAGAAAATAACATTGATTAAACGTAAATAAATTTATTATTCTATCATCATTTTGTGGTAAGTAAATTTCAAGAACCGCCGACAAGTTTTGTGGTAAGTAAATTTCAAGAACCGCCGATAAGTTTCATAAAAGAAAAAGTCGATAAAAGTGACACAAACAGTAAAACAGTAAAAAAAAAAAGAAGATATTATCAATAAATGTGTTGTAATGTCTTTTATTTCAATATTCAATATAAGAAAAGAAAAAGTCGATAAAATTGACACATAAACAGTAAAAAAAAAAGTCGATAAAATTGACACATAAACAGTAAAGAAAAAAAAAGATATTAATAAATGTGTAGTAATGTTTTATTTCAATATTCATAAACATTAACGTTGTCATTTAAAAAGAGTAAAAAAAAAGTTTTAAAAAGTCGATAAAAGTGATTAAAAGTGAGATATTATTAATAAATGTGTAGTAATGTCTTTTATTTCAATATTCATAAACAGTAAAACAATGTCGATAAAAAGTGTTGTTACTATGGCAACTAAAACATGTCCTTTGCGGCTGCGCGGGAGAAATCATTGTTTTTTTTAGGGTGTTCAGCAGGGAACTCTTACCGCGACCAGTACCAAATGTTTTGGAAATATATTTTTTTCTTTTAAATCTTCAAAAGTTTTGTAAATATATTTTTATTCGGCCATGTCTGCTATTTGACGTGTCTACAAACAACCAACGCCATGTGCTTGTGCCAATGTCAAGGTCAAATCACCGGTGTCACTTGAAATGTGCGCTGGTCGTCGCCAGGCGTTGTCTTCTGCTAAAGGATATCTATTCCTTACTTTATCCGTTTATTATGGAAGTATATTCCATAAAGAAATTAAACAAAACACTTTAAAAAGAGAAATTACGAGTTTTGTATATTTTATTATAAAATTCCCAAAAAATTCTGACACACCTAGAGTAGCACGTTTAATAGGAGGTACGGGCAATTAATGGCTGCTTCGGTAGGGGGGTATGGTTTTTAACGCCGGTTAATCATAATAATTTTTTTAATTTTCGAGTACTTTTTTATTGTATTTGAAAGATTATAGTTTAAAGTTAATTTCTCAAAGAAAAAAAGTATGTGAAATAAAAAAAAAATACATGGAATAATTTTGTCTCAAATCTGAAAAATCCTAGATTTCACGTAAAAATTCATTATGACAAAAATCGCGTTACATTTTTATATTACAAAATATAAGTTTTCTGGAATTATTTCGAAGTTAAGTATTAAGTTAAAGCCTTAAGATAATTAATTAATACAATAAATGTACTTAACTTTTGCAAAAAAGTAATAATTATCCAAAAATGTATCAATGGTAGCAACGAGACTCGTCCATTCGCATCAAATTAAACACTCACGGAAAAATTGAAATATATATGGAAGGACAAATTAGACATAATTTATGTCTTTATTCCGGCATACCGAGCGACTTTCTTTCTTTTTTTTTTTTCTTTTTTTTTTTTTTTTTTTTTTGAGTCGAAGACCCTTCTTCCTTCATTTAAAAATGCATAAAAGTTAACTGAATTTATTAATTATACTACTGACAATTTATTCTTTGGAAAAAAAAAAGTTAGCGCCATTATTTATTAATATTAATACAGAATTACAATTGGTTAAGAAAACAATTTATAATCATTGAAAAGATTCCACACTAAAATAATACAGACTTACGTCAAAATTCATCATAATATTTACGTGAAATTTAAAGTTGATGAACACAAACAGGCGGGTAGTCGAAAAGAGGAGGAGGGTGGGCAAAACAGACTGGTTTTCTTTTCAACTCTGTGCATCCGTAGTTACCGACATGGAACGTTCGTATAATTTTTGCCATTTTTTAATTAAATTATTTTTCTATGTTCCTGTTTTTCAATTTAATTTTTTTTTTACTTTATTTTCCAAGATTATATAAACATTATTTTACGTTGATAATTACACGTTCTTGCGTGCAATGGAAATATTAGAATCTTACATGCAAAGATTAAATTAAAAATGTAACCGTAAAAAAAGTAGATATAATTTTTGCAATTATAATTTTTTGTGTGAAAATATTAAATATACAATGCTGAATTCAATGATAATATTGGTAGTTCGAGAAATTAATTTTTCTTCGAGTTATATCGAATTCATTAATACGGACTTCAGGGTTTCTTTTCGTAATGTTCCTGTAAAAATTATTTTATTTTTATTTTATTGTTACAAATTGCGATGCTTTATTTATATATAAAAAAAAAGCAAAAATAAATTCTTGCGTTTTTTATTTACTACTGAAAACCATAACTTTAGTAAAGGTATTTTTTGTTTAACAAAATAATACATTTTCACTAAGATTTAAATAAAAATAATGAGTTCATTATATTCCGCGATCATTATTTAATAAATACTGAAAATGTCATTAAAATTGGTTAATTTCCTGATTTTTGGTAACTTTTAAGGTAAAGGGAGGGGTCAAAATGTTTATATATTTTGAGTGTCGGCATTCATTTTGTCCGTACCTATTTAATAGTCGTCGCCATAGTGATGAAACTTTTGATGGCTGGCGGAATTTCTGTTAAACTAAGGCCATGTCTTCAATGAATATCTTTTAAATCTGGTGATTGGCAAGATAATTAGGTTTTATCGCCTCGTATCCAAAATGAGTTTATTACCGAAAAAATGTGTAACGAGGAAGTGTAAATTTGAGCAAAATAAATCCAAGGGAGATAACTCAGTAATATATCCAGGGAAGATAACGCGAATATAAATTGAAGGGAAATAACTCAGTAATTAATTCAAGGGAGATAATTCTGCTATAACACTAACTTATGGCTATATGGCGATTACAAAAAAATTTTGGATTTCAGGCCAAGATAACAGTGTAGTATCTGTTCTGATTCTACACATCACCTTTTCTGTCCTCGGTCAGTGGAGGAGAAATCCTTCATGACTGTTCCCATTTTGTTCCCATCCAGAGTGTTTCTTTTTGGAGAACTGGATTTTCCCCATATTAAAAAACCGACCGTGTGTCTAACTCTGCCCTCGTGGGGATTCAAGTAAATAGGAACAATTATATTAAACAAGTGGAGAGTAGAAAGTCGAACTTGAATTTACTTTTGGAGGCCTTGCAACTCTCGCTTCCTTTATTTTGTTCTTTAGTCCTCATATTCTATGAGCAATATTTCTGATAAAGGGGGAAGAATTGCTGTTTTCTTTAAAAAAGACAGGAAAATGGACCTTGGCTTTACTTCCGACAGTCTTGTAACTTTCGCTTCCGTTATTTTCTCCTTTTAGTTCTTACATTTCATGAGCAATGTTTCTGACAAAGGAGGAAGAATTGTTGTTTTATGGGTCATAGTCTATCCATATAACACCTATTCATAGTTTATGATCTTGAAATATTTTTAGCTTCTTATATACAGTGGCTTTATACCTTGTATGAGTCGATTTTCATATTTAAAAGGATCTATTACATAATAGCCATAACAGAAAAAAATAAATAAATAAAATATGGTATTACTGGACGAATACTTAGTATAATCAAATCCGTCTTAGATAAGAGAAAAATTCAGGTTGTCCTTCATAGTCAAACGTCAAAACACCAAGATATAAATGCGGTCGATCCTTGTACCTTTATTTTTCCTGATATTCATAAACTACCTTCCTGATAAAATTGTTTTCGAAATGGGTATATTTGCTGATGACACCACACTCTATAATACTCGAGGGTGAAATAAATGAACATATATCTAAGAAAATGACTAAAACCTAACTTAAAGACTTCCAGTCTGTAGTGGAATATGGCCGTAAATGTTGCCACGGCTAAGCTTTTTTCATTAAATTAGGCACGGCCAAAAAGTGAAAGAAAAACCAAGTTGTTGTTCTTTTTTTTTTTTTTAGCGAATTAAAATCTATTAAAATCCAAATTGATCCCCCAGAAAGAATTTTATCACATGAAAAGCCAAATAATATAAAACTTTTTCTACTATTTTTAATAGAATTTGAAATTAAAAATTATCCAAAACCACACAGGTGTGTCAGAAACTTCGTGAAAAATATTGAATAATTCGACCCCCTGTCTTTCCAAGCTTATAACTACTCGAAAAATGTAATTCAAACCCTATTTTTTTTTTCAATTAAAGGAGCAAGGACCAATGTTTCATTTAAAAAAAATAAACAAAGTGGGTTTTTTTAATGGTTTTAAACTTCGGAAAACCAGCTTGCTTAACGCAAACCTTACATGGCGCTATGAACATATTGTCACTTTAAAACGTGAAATATTTATATCGCAGCATTGAACTAAAGATATCGTTACACTATGGAACAAGAAAACGTTCTCTTATTACGTCAACTAGTCGAGTTACAAAAAGAAAACATCGAATTACGGAAGGACATCTTACACGGACGAGCGAACACGTCGCAAACAAAAAGAATGCAGCGACCTTCTATAAGTCTGGACTCAACAGATAGCGAATGGGCACTCTTTTTAGACACCTGGTCACGGTACAAGGAGATGTGCAGACTCGAAAATCCTGCTGCAATTCGAAATGAACTGCGAGAAGCATGCACACCGGAAAACGAACAGGTTACTGTTTGAGCTCATTGGACCAGAAAGACTCAACAATGCGGCAGAGGAGTACCTTCTTCATCAAATACGACTGGTGGCCGTTCGAGGCTTACACAAGGAAGTCCACCGACAAACGTTTCACTCCATGAAGCAAAATGAGGGTGAGTCAGTGACCCATTTTTTATCGAGGTTACGTGGCCAGGCGAAATTTTGTGAATTTCGTATTCAGTGTTCGAACGAACCCACTTGCCGGCAGCAGGTTAATTACTCAGACGCTATGGTTGCCGGGCAAATGATGGCAGGGTTAAGAAATATCGAACACCAGAGAAGGGTACTGGCAGAGGCAGCTACACTTCCTACCTTGGATCTAAAGTTTTCACGTTGGTTTGCCTGGAAGCAACAGACGAGGCAACTCCACACTTTTCCGATACCACACAACCTCTCGCGATGTCTGGGGTACAAAGGTCGAATCAAGTACAACAAATGCATGAGGCAAAGGCCCTGTCGACCCCACGGGACACCAAACCTTGCAACGGTTGCGGAAAAACATCACACCGAGGTGGATCGATGAACCGGAAAGATTGCCCAGCAGTGGGACTCAAGTGCCACTTTTGTGGAATAGTAGGGCACATTAAAAAGGTGTGCTGGAAAATTAATAGATCCAAAACGGAGGCTATAAAAAGCGGGGAGTCGTTCATGTTTTACACCACGGATAAAGCCCCTACTCACAGACACAATGAGAGACAACCGGCAAACATTCCTTACCTTGAGTGGAATGGGAAACAGTTCCAGGTGGGCCCCCCAGAACCGCCCCGCTCAGTTACAGCAGAGGTAACTGTAATGAACAAGTGCCATGCGACCTTTGGAAGGGTGCCAAAGAAGCCGATGAAAGTGAGCACCCACGCCATCCAAGCCTTCGCGGACACAGGAGCCCAAACTTGCTCTGTTGGGCCCGAGATTCAAGGACTCCTCGGGTACCCAAATGGGTACTTGGTTCCAACTACCCATCGGATAAGGGGTATAACAAATAGCCAGTTACACATCAAGGGGGTCCTGTTTTTACATATTAAGGTGGGATCAAGAGAAACACGACAGGCAGTGTATGTGTCTGACAACACATCCGGGCTCTACTTATCACAAACGGCACTTAAGGAGCTGAAATTATTGCCATCCAATTTTCCTACATCATTATCGCAAAGCAGCTCAGCGGAAACAGAAGAGACGGCCCCTTGCGGGTGCCCGCGCAGAGCACCGGCTCCGAAGAAACCAGCAGCAATCCCATTGGAGCCAACCGACATTAACAGAGAAAAATTGGAGCAATGGCTAAAGGAACATTTCAAGGCCAGCGCATTCAATACCTGTCCACACCAACCACTCCAAGTAATGAAGGGTAAACTCTTAGAAATAAAATTCCTCCCAGATGCGATACCGACGGCAATCCACACACCAATACCTGTCCCCCATCATTGGAAGGAAAAGGTGAAACAAGATATAGACCGTGACGTGGCACTGGGGATAATCGAACTGTACCGGTAGGCACACCAACTACTTGGTGCTCGAGAATGGTGGTCACACCAAAAAAGGATGGGTCCCCAAGGCGGACGGTGGACTTACAAAAGTTGAACGAGGCGACCATGAGGGAGACGCACCACACTTCGTCCCCATTCAATCAGGTCTCGGTAATACCTGCACATACCAGGAAGACTGTACTCGATGCATGGAACGGTTACCACAGTTTACCGCTGTCTCCAGCTGCACGAAACGCCACCACGTTCATCACTGAATGGGGTCGATACAGGTACTGTCGAGCCCCTCAAGGATTCCATGCATCAGGAGATTGCTACACCCGTCGATTTGATGATATCACCATAGACATGGCTCGAAAAACTCGGTGTATAGATGACAGTCTCCTGTGGGACAACTCAATGGAATCCTCATTCTGGCACACAATTGAATATATAAACCACTGCGCCGATAGAGGGATTGTGTTTAACCCAGACAAGTTTCACTTTGCTGACATGGAAGTGGAGTTCGCAGGGTTTCAAGTAACAGCGAACGGGGTCAAACCCACAAGAAGAATGACTGAAGCCATCCTGAGCTTCCCCACCCCGACAAATATTACTGGGGTTAGGTCCTGGTTCGGACTCGTAAACCAAGTCTCCTACGCATTCTCACAAGCGGAAGTTATGGCCCCATTCCGAGAGTTGCTGAAAACAAGGGACAGGAAATTTTATTGGGATGACATTGGAACAGATATTCCAAGAATCGAAAAAAATAATAGTGAAAAGAATTGAAAAAGGCATCCAAACGTTCGAAATGAACAGAGCAACAGGACTCGCGACAGACTACAGCAAAACAGGGATATCATATTTTCTGTTTCAAAAGCACTGTAGATGTGAGGGGGAATTAAACATGAGTTGTGGGGATGGCCATTGGAAACTCATCCTGGCGGGATCCCGTTTTACCAATGATGCGGAATCACGATATGCACCAGTGGAAGGTGAAGCCTTGGCTCTGATCTATGGGTTGGAATCATGCCGCATGTTCATACTCGGATGCCCAGACTTGGTGATTACAGTGGATCACTTACCGCTCATAAAGATATTTTCAGACCGAGCCCTAGAGAATATAAAAAACCCATGCCTGTTAAACTTCAAGGAAAAGTCACTCATGTATAAATTCCGGATAAAACATTGACCGGGGAAACTCAACTTGGCCCCTGACTGTGCATCTCGGTACCCAGCGGGCACCCCACCAAGAGACCAGGACCAATCCATTGACACCGCAGTCAAAGCCGCCCTCACATCGATGTACGAGAATGATACTACGTTAAGAGCCATCACATGGGGAAGGATTGTGGCTGCGGCAGCCACAGACGAAGAATGCAGGACTTTGAAAGAACTGATTCAAAATGGCTTCCCCCAGTCACGTAACAATATCCCAACCGTAGTTCGAGTCTTCTGGCCTATGCGTGAGGAGTTATATTGCCTGGAAGGAGTGATCATCAAGGGGAACAAAATCCTAATACCTCGACAACTCCGCGCAGAGGTATTGGAATCTCTTCATTCCGCTCATCAGGGTGTGAATGGAATGCTGGCGAATGCGAGACAACGACTATTCTGGCCAGGATTGAATGCTAACATCAGGCAAACAAGAGCCCAGTGCCGCACGTGCAATGAAATCGCACCATCTCAGCCCAGGGAACCCTTGATGTCCCCAGCAGACCCGGAATTTCCATTCCAACAAGTGGTGGTTGACTTCGTCCAGATGCAGGGTAGACACTTTATGGTATACGCAGACAGGTATACGGGATGGGTTGAAGTGACCCTAATGACGTCGGGAAGAGCCAAGACGGTGTGCGATACCTTGAGGACTTGGTTCTGTACCTACGGCGTACCGGAAGAAATTTCATCGGATGGTGGACCACCATTTGAATCCCAGGAATATGACTCCTTTTTGAGAAATTGGGGCATACGAAAACGTACCTCATCAGCGCATTATGCGTCAAAACCGCGAGACGTATACTGGCGGACAATACGGACAGTTATGGACGCCTGTGCCATGATCGGCCGGCCCCAGCACTACTGACCCATAGGAACACGCCTGTCCAAGATCTGGACATGTCCCCAGCCATGATGCTGTATGGTCGGGTCATTAAAGACCACCTTCCTGTCCTGCGGGACAAATACCAGGTTCGAAAACAGTGGACAGAAATAGGCAAACTAAGGGAAGTGGCAATGGCCAAAAGACACATGAGGAACGAGCAGTATTACAACCAACATTGTCACCCACTCCGGGAACTCCAGGTAGGAGATTACGTCCAAATCCAGAACCAGGACGGGAACCACCTACGTCGATGGACAAAGACGGGGAGAATCGTGGAGACCCAGAGGTACTGACAGTACCAAGTCCGGGTCGATGGAAGCAATCGAGTGACATTGCGCAACTGTCGGTTCCTCCGCAGAATACACCCGGTAGTGGATGGCCCTCGTAACATCAGACAAGAAATCCCGAACCCACCTATAAATGTGGAGACCCCACAGGCACAACCTCCGGAGGAGGCAATGGAGGTGGAACAACATGCCGACACGGAATCCCCAAGCGAGCATGAGGAAGAAATGGAAGTGGAAGATACCACGGGAGGAGATACCCAAAAATACAGTCCTCCTCCGTTAAGGGAACCGTCAAGTCGGAGGACGAGAGCCCCAAGGGGTTTGTCGCCGCGAAAATGCGGGGGAAATCGCACGAGTATTTCTCCACATAAAGATGACCACAACAACTTGTTTTGTGGTCACGAGGGGGAGAAGCATGTAGAGGCCAGAAAGGAGTTATCCCCCTTTCGCTCAGACTTTGCATAAGTGGAGTTATCCCCCTTATAAAAGGACAGAGGAATCGCCATTATTGGTTTACACTCGTTCACGGCGACACGCTGTCGGATTAGAAAACCAGCTTGCTTAAAACGCAAACCTTACAACAGTAAAACTCTGGGATACAGTGACCCAGAATACGTTTTCTTTTCAGGTTACGATGTGGAAGTTGTGTCGGTTTCAGCGTCCCAAATTCTTATCTAAAAAAAAAAAAAAAAAGACGAAGTAAGGAATATTGACCCCCAACTGAAGATGGAAACAAGAAAACAGATTCCGGTCGACACGGTTTAACATTGACCTTTTCACACACAACGCCTCTGTTAGCAACAAAAGTGCATTTGTTTTTGTTTTTTTTTTGGGGGGGGGCATAATTTGAACCAGACGTAACTGAACGTTCGGCTAGATCTACAGCAGATGTGCTTACAGTTATATCTCATAGGATTAGCGAATCTCTCGACGGAGGCCACCTTTCTAGGGCAATTGCTCTTGACATATTTAAGGCCTTTGATAGGGTATGGCATAAAGGTTTACTTCACAAGATCTCTAGCTATGGTATAGCTGAAAATGTCTTCTCAATTATTAAATCATTTCTTTCTGATAGGTTCATAAGAGTAGTACTTGAGAGGCAAAAATCAGAAGCTCACAGTATTAATGCTGGTGTCCCTCAGGGGTCCATCCTGGGCCCAACTCTTTTCCTGATCTACATTAATGATCTTCCAAATCACATCCTTACATCATTTGTAGACATTTTTGCTGATGACACTACCATTTATGGTAGCACATCTAAGACAGTAAACGACCAAGTTCTCTCCGATTCTCTCTCCCCTGATCTTGAGCACGTGGTACAATGGGGAAAGGAGTGGCTGGTTACTTTTAATGCATCTAAAACCAAGCTTCCCTCTTTACATCATCAACATTCTGATCCACATCTGGCATCAATTGAAATGAATGGCTCTCGTCTTGAGGAGGCCTCAAGTTTTGACAAGCTTCTGGGCTTGACCATTACTCCTGATCTTAAATGGAACACGTACATCAAATCTGTTGCCAAGGCCGCTGGAAAAATGGTGGGATCCTTCTATCGATCCAGTAGATATCTCACTGCTGATGCAATTCTCTATTTATATAAGAGCCAGGTACGTCCAAGGATGGGATACTGTTGCCACATCTGGGAAGGAGCTGCTTGTCCTGCCTTGATAGAGTCCAAAATAGACTTCATAGCCTTGTGGGGGATGCCCTTTTCTCTTCCCTGCAACCTCTATCTCACAGAAGAGATGTTGCGAGTTTGTCTCTGATGTATCGTTATTTTCATGGAAAGTGTTCGACTAAGCTTCAGTCTATGGTCCCCCCTCGCCAAACTTTCACAATAAACACTCGTCTAGCTGAAAACACTATCAATAATTCCCCCCATTCTTTATCTGTGCCTAAACCTAGACGTAGATTCCATGAACAAAGCTTCTTTCTTAGAACTGCACGCCTGTGGAATTGTCTTCCGTTTTCCTGCTTTCCAGCTGACTACAATATGGTTGTCTTCAAGTCTAACGTAAACAAGTTCTTGATGAGCCGTTTCATATAAGGTAACAAATTTACTGAATTTCCATTACTAATGATTACTATATTGTCCAATTTCTACTGTACACTCTTTAACCCTAGTCTTCGAGTAGCCTATTGGCCTTGATAATGTGGTGATGCCTGTGTAAAAAAAAAAAAAAAAATTAAAAAATAAAAAGAAACGTCCGATCGGCGTTGCTCGGAACACGACGTTAACGCCCGAGCTTCGCCAATTATGAAAGCGTAACAAACGCTACTAAAAAAATCAAATTAAATCAAATAAAAAATGAATGAAAAAAATGAATGAAACATATAAACATAATAATTTTAACAGAAGAAATAAACAAAAAAAAAAAGTCAAATAAACCAAGAAACAACGACCTACAGTAACAAGTTTTTTGCTTTATTTTTTGTAATATAAGTTTTTTTTACTGTAATTTGCTTTGTTTTTTGTCGAACGAAAAAGTTCAAAACAAAACAGATAAGTAAAGGTTTTGCTTTTTTGTTTTTTGTTAAGTTTTTTGTTTTAGTTTTTGTGTAACAATCAAAGAAACTTTTTTTTTTCAAAAGATTAATAAATTGTTGTCCCCCCCCCCGGTAATGGTGGTTCTTAACATGGGAATGTTGGGGAGGGGTGTCTATTCCAAAAGCCGTTCTTAACATGGGGATGTTGGGGAAGGGGTGTCTATTCCGAAAGCCGTTCTTAACATGGGGATGTTGGGGAGGGGTGTCTATTCCGAAAGCCGTTCTTAACATGGGGATCTTGGGGAGGGGTGTCTATTCCAAAAGCCGTTCTTAACATGGGGATCTTGGGGAGGGGTGTCTATTCCGAAAGCCGTTCTTAACATGGGGATCTTGGGGAGGGGTGTCTATTCCGAAAGCCGTTCTTAACATGGGGATCTTGGGGAGGGGTGTCTATTCCGAAAGCCGTTCTTAACATGGGGATGTTGGGGAGGGGTGTCTATTCCGAAAGCCGTTCTTAACATGGGGATGTTGGGGAGGGGTGTCTATTCCGAAAGCCGTTCTTAACATGGGGATGTTGGGGAGGGGTGTCTATTCCGAAAGCCGTTCTTAACATGGGGATCTTGGGGAGGGGTGTCTATTCCGAAAGCCGTTCTTAACATGGGGATGTTGGGGAGGGGTGTCTATTCCGAAAGCCGTTCTTAACATGGGGATGTTGGGGAGGGGTGTCTATTCCGAAAGCCATTCTTAACATGGGGATGTTGGGGAGGGGTGTCTATTCCGAAAGCCGTTCTTAACATGGGGATGTTGGGGAGGGGTGTCTATTCCGAAAGCCGTTCTTAACATGGGGATCTTGGGGAGGGGTGTCTATTCCGAAAGCCGTTCTTAACATGGGGATGTTGGGGAGGGGTGTCTATTCCGAAAGCCATTCTTAACATGGGGATCTTGGGGAGGGGTGTCTATTCCGAAAGCCGTTCTTAACATGGGGATGTTGGGGAGGGGTGTCTATTCCAAAAGCCGTTCTTAACATGGGGATGTTGGGGAGGGGTGTCTATTCCGAAAGCCGTTCTTAACATGGGGATGTTGGGGAGGGGTGTCTATTCCGAAAGCCGTTCTTAACATGGGGATGTTGGGGAGGGGTGTCTATTCCGAAAGCCGTTCTTAACATGGGGATGTTGGGGAGGGGTGTCTATTCCGAAAGCCGTTCTTAACATGGGGATGTTGGGGAGGGGTGTCTATTCCGAAAGCCGTTCTTAACATGGGGATGTTGGGGAGGGGTGTCTATTCCGAAAGCCGTTCTTAACATGGGGATGTTGGGGAGGGGTGTCTATTCCGAAAGCCGTTCTTAACATGGGGATGTTGGGGAGGGGTGTCTATTCCGAAAGCCGTTCTTAACATGGGGATGTTGGGGAGGGGTGTCTATTCCGAAAGCCGTTCTTAACATGGGGATGTTGGGGAGGGGTGTCTATTCCGAAAGCCGTTCTTAACATGGGGATGTTGGGGAGGGGTGTCTATTCCGAAAGCCGTTCTTAACATGGGGATGTTGGGGAGGGGTGTCTATTCCAGAAGCCGTTCTTAACATGGGGATGTTGGGGAGGGGTGTCTATTCCGAAAGCCATTCTTAACATGGGGATCTTGGGGAGGGGTGTCTATTCCGAAAGCCGTTCTTAACATGGGGATGTTGGGGAGGGGTGTCTATTCCAAAAGCCGTTCTTAACATGGGGATGTTGGGGAGGGGTGTCTATTCCGAAAGCCGTTCTTAACATGGGGATGTTGGGGAGGGGTGTCTATTCCGAAAGCCGTTCTTAACATGGGGATGTTGGGGAGGGGTGTCTATTCCGAAAGCCGTTCTTAACATGGGGATGTTGGGGAGGGGTGTCTATTCCAAAAGCCGTTCTTAACATGGGGATGTTGGGGAGGGGTGTCTATTCCGAAAGCCGTTCTTAACATGGGGATGTTGGGGAGGGGTGTCTATTCCGAAAGCCGTTCTTAACATGGGGATGTTGGGGAGGGGTGTCTATTCCGAAAGCCGTTCTTAACATGGGGATGTTGGGGAGGGGTGTCTATTCCAACACCGTTCTTAACATGGGGATGTTGGGGAGGGGTGTCTATTCCAAAAGCCGTTCTTAACATGGGGATGTTGGGGAGGAGTTTCTATTCCGAAAGCCGTTCTTAACATGGGGATGTTGGGGAGGGGTGTCTATTCCGAAAGCCGTTCTTAACATGGGGATGTTGGGGAGGGGTGTCTATTCCAAAAGCCGTTCTTAACATGGGGATGTTGGGGAGGGGTGTCTATTCCAAAAGCCGTTCTTAACATGGGGATGTTGGGGAGGGGTGTCTATTCCGAAAGCCGTTCTTAACATGGGGATGTTGGGGAGGAGTTTCTATTCCGAAAGCCGTTCTTAACATGGGGATGTTGGGGAGGGGTGTCTATTCCGAAAGCCGTTCTTAACATGGGGATGTTGGGGAGGGGTGTCTATTCCGAAAGCCGTTCTTAACATGGGGATGTTGGGGAGGGGTGTCTATTCCGAAAGCCGTTCTTAACATGGGGATGTTGGGGAGGAGTTTCTATTCCGAAAGCCGTTCTTAACATGGGGATGTTGGGGAGGGGTGTCTATTCCAAAAGCCGTTCTTAACATGGGGATGTTGGGGAGGGGTGTCTATTCCGAAAGCCGTTCTTAACATGGGGATGTTGGGGAGGAGTTTCTATTCCGAAAGCCGTTCTTAACATGGGGATGTTGGGGAGGGGTGTCTATTCCGAAAGCCGTTCTTAACATGGGGATGTTGGGGAGGGGTGTCTATTCCGAAAGCCGTTCTTAACATGGGGATGTTGGGGAGGGGTGTCTATTCCAAAAGCCGTTCTTAACATGGGGATGTTGGGGAGGGGTGTCTATTCCGAAAGCCGTTCTTAACATGGGGATGTTGGGGAGGGGTGTCTATTCCGAAAGCCGTTCTTAACATGGGGATCTTGGGGAGGGGTGTCTATTCCGAAAGCCGTTCTTAACATGGGGATGTTGGGGAGGGGTGTCTATTCCAAAAGCCGTTCTTAACATGGGGATGTTGGGGAGGGGTGTCTATTCCGAAAGCCGTTCTTAACATGGGGATGTTGGGGAGGGGTGTCTATTCCGAAAGCCGTTCTTAACATGGGGATCTTGGGGAGGAGTTTCTATTCCGAAAGCCGTTCTTAACATGGGGATGTTGGGGAGGGGTGTCTATTCCAAAAGCCGTTCTTAACATGGGGATGTTGGGGAGGGGTGTCTATTCCAAAAGCCGTTCTTAACATGGGGATCTTGGGGAGGGGTGTCTATTCCGAAAGCCGTTCTTAACATGGGGATGTTGGGGAGGGGTGTCTATTCCAAAAGCCGTTCTTAACATGGGGATGTTGGGGAGGGGTGTCTATTCCGAAAGCCGTTCTTAACATGGGGATGTTGGGGAGGGGTGTCTATTCCGAAAGCCGTTCTTAACATGGGGATCTTGGGGAGGAGTTTCTATTCCGAAAGCCGTTCTTAACATGGGGATGTTGGGGAGGGGTGTCTATTCCGAAAGCCGTTCTTAACATGGGGATGTTGGGGAGGGGTGTCTATTCCAAAAGCCGTTCTTAACATGGGGATGTTGGGGAGGGGTGTCTATTCCGAAAGCCATTCTTAACATGGGGATGTTGGGGAGGGGTGTCTATTCCGAAAGCCGTTCTTAACATGGGGATGTTGGGGAGGGGTGTCTATTCCGAAAGCCGTTCTTAACATGGGGATCTTGGGGAGGGGTGTCTATTCCGAAAGCCGTTCTTAACATGGGGATGTTGGGGAGGGGTGTCTATTCCGAAAGCCGTTCTTAACATGGGGATGTTGGGGAGGGGTGTCTATTCCAAAAGCCGTTCTTAACATGGGGATGTTGGGGAGGGGTGTCTATTCCGAAAGCCGTTCTTAACATGGGGATCTTGGGGAGGGGTGTCTATTCCGAAAGCCGTTCTTAACATGGGGATGTTGGGGAGGAGTTTCTATTCCGAAAGCCGTTCTTAACATGGGGATGTTGGGGAGGGGTGTCTATTGCGAAAGCCGTTCTTAACATGGGGATGTTGGGGAGGGGTGTCTATTCCGAAAGCCGTTCTTAACATGGGGATGTTGGGGAGGGGTGTCTATTCCAAAAGCCGTTCTTAACATGGGGATGTTGGGGAGGGGTGTCTATTCCGAAAGCCGTTCTTAACATGGGGATGTTGGGGAGGGGTGTCTATTCCGAAAGCCGTTCTTAACATGGGGATGTTGGGGAGGGGTGTCTATTCCAAAAGCCGTTCTTAACATGGGGATGTTGGGGAGGGGTGTCTATTCCGAAAGCCGTTCTTAACATGGGGATCTTGGGGAGGGGTGTCTATTCCGAAAGCCGTTCTTAACATGGGGATGTTGGGGAGGAGTTTCTATTCCGAAAGCCGTTCTTAACATGGGGATGTTGGGGAGGGGTGTCTATTCCGAAAGCCGTTCTTAACATGGGGATGTTGGGGAGGGGTGTCTATTCCGAAAGCCGTTCTTAACATGGGGATGTTGGGGAGGGGTGTCTATTCCAAAAGCCGTTCTTAACATGGGGATGTTGGGGAGGGGTGTCTATTCCGAAAGCCGTTCTTAACATGGGGATGTTGGGGAGGGGTGTCTATTCCGAAAGCCGTTCTTAACATGGGGATGTTGGGGAGGGGTGTCTATTCCGAAAGCCGTTCTTAACATGGGGATGTTGGGGAGGGGTGTCTATTCCGAAAGCCGTTCTTAACATGGGGATGTTGGGGAGGGGTGTCTATTCCGAAAGCCGTTCTTAACATGGGGATGTTGGGGAGGGGTGTCTATTCCGAAAGCCATTCTTAACATGGGGATCTTGGGGAGGGGTGTCTATTCCGAAAGCCGTTCTTAACATGGGGATGTTGGGGAGGAGTTTCTATTCCGAAAGCCGTTCTTAACATGGGGATGTTGGGGAGGGGTGTCTATTCCGAAAGCCGTTCTTAACATGGGGATGTTGGGGAGGGGTGTCTATTCCGAAAGCCGTTCTTAACATGGGGATGTTGGGGAGGGGTGTCTATTCCGAAAGCCGTTCTTAACATGGGGATCTTGGGGAGGGGTGTCTATTCCGAAAGCCGTTCTTAACATGGGGATGTTGGGGAGGGGTGTCTATTCCGAAAGCCGTTCTTAACATGGGGATCTTGGGGAGGGGTGTCTATTCCGAAAGCCGTTCTTAACATGGGGATGTTGGGGAGGAGTTTCTATTCCGAAAGCCGTTCTTAACATGGGGATGTTGGGGAGGGGTGTCTATTCCGAAAGCCGTTCTTAACATGGGGATGTTGGGGAGGGGTGTCTATTCCGAAAGCCGTTCTTAACATGGGGATCTTGGGGAGGGGTGTCTATTCCGAAAGCCGTTCTTAACATGGGGATGTTGGGGAGGGGTGTCTATTCCAAAAGCCGTTCTTAACATGGGGATGTTGGGGAGGGGTGTCTATTCCAAAAGCCGTTCTTAACATTGGAATGTTGGGGAGGGGTGTCTATTCCGAAAGCCGTTCTTAACATGGGGATGTTGGGGAGGGGTGTCTATTCCGAAAGCCGTTCTTAACATGGGAATGTTGGGGAGGGGTGTCTATTCCAAAAGCCGTTCTTAACATGGGGATGTTGGGGAGGGGTGTCTATTCCAAAAGCCGTTCTTAACATGGGGATGTTGGGGAGGGGTGTCTATTCCAAAAGCCGTTCTTAACATGGGGATGTTGGGGAGGGGTGTCTATTCCAAAAGCCGTTCTTAACATGGGAATGTTGGGGAGGGGTGTCTATTCCGAAAGCCGTTCTTAACATGGGGATGTTGGGGAGGGGTGTCTATTCCAAAAGCCGTTCTTAACATGGGGATGTTGGGGAGGGGTGTCTATTCCAAAAGCCGTTCTTAACATGGGGATGTTGGGGAGGGGTGTCTATTCCAAAAGCCGTTCTTAACATGGGGATGTTGGGGAGGGGTGTCTATTCCAAAAGCCGTTCTTAACATGGGGATGTTGGGGAGGGGTGTCTATTCCGAAAGCCGTTCTTAACATGGGGATGTTGGGGAGGGGTGTCTATTCCGAAAGCCGTTCTTAACATGGGGATGTTGGGGAGGGGTGTCTATTCCAAAAGCCGTTCTTAACATGGGGATGTTGGGGAGGGGTGTCTATTCCAAAAGCCGTTCTTAACATGGGGATGTTGGGGAGGGGTGTCTATTCCGAAAGCCGTTCTTAACATGGGAATGTTGGGGAGGGGTGTCTATTCCGAAAGCCGTTCTTAACATGGGGATCTTGGGGAGGGGTGTCTATTCCAAAAGCCGTTCTTAACATGGGGATGTTGGGGAGGGGTGTCTATTCCGAAAGCCGTTCTTAACATGGGGATGTTGGGGAGGGGTGTCTATTCCGAAAGCCGTTCTTAACATGGGGATGTTGGGGAGGGGTGTCTATTCCGAAAGCCGTTCTTAACATGGGGATGTTGGGGAGGGGTGTCTATTCCGAAAGCCGTTCTTAACATGGGGATGTTGGGGAGGGGTGTCTATTCCAAAAGCCGTTCTTAACATGGGGATGTTGGGGAGGGGTGTCTATTCCGAAAGCCGTTCTTAACATGGGGATGTTGGGGAGGGGTGTCTATTCCGAAAGCCGTTCTTAACATGGGGATCTTGGGGAGGGGTGTCTATTCCGAAAGCCGTTCTTAACATGGGGATGTTGGGGAGGGGTGTCTATTCCGAAAGCCGTTCTTAACATGGGGATCTTGGGGAGGGGTGTCTATTCCGAAAGCCGTTCTTAACATGGGGATGTTGGGGAGGGGTGTCTATTCCGAAAGCCGTTCTTAACATGGGGATGTTGGGGAGGGGTGTCTATTCCGAAAGCCGTTCTTAACATGGGGATGTTGGGGAGGAGTTTCTATTCCGAAAGCCGTTCTTAACATGGGGATGTTGGGGAGGGGTGTCTATTCCGAAAGCCGTTCTTAACATGGGGATGTTGGGGAGGGGTGTCTATTCCGAAAGCCGTTCTTAACATGGGGATGTTGGGGAGGGGTGTCTATTCCAAAAGCCGTTCTTAACATGGGGATGTTGGGGAGGGGTGTCTATTCCGAAAGCCGTTCTTAACATGGGGATCTTGGGGAGGGGTGTCTATTCCGAAAGCCGTTCTTAACATGGGGATGTTGGGGAGGGGTGTCTATTCCGAAAGCCGTTCTTAACATGGGGATGTTGGGGAGGGGTGTCTATTCCGAAAGCCGTTCTTAACATGGGGATGTTGGGGAGGGGTGTCTATTCCGAAAGCCGTTCTTAACATGGGGATGTTGGGGAGGGGTGTCTATTCCGAAAGCCGTTCTTAACATGGGGATGTTGATGAGGGGTGTCTATTCCGAAAGCCGTTCTTAACATGGGGATGTTGGGGAGGGGTGTCTATTCCAAAAGCCGTTCTTAACATGGGGATGTTGGGGAGGGGTGTCTATTCCGAAAGCCGTTCTTAACATGGGGATGTTGGGGAGGGGTGTCTATTCCGAAAGCCGTTCTTAACATGGGGATCTTGGGGAGGGGTGTCTATTCCGAAAGCCGTTCTTAACATGGGGATGTTGGGGAGGGGTGTCTATTCCGAAAGCCGTTCTTAACATGGGGATGTTGGGGAGGGGTGTCTATTCCGAAAGCCGTTCTTAACATGGGGATGTTGGGGAGGGGTGTCTATTCCGAAAGCCATTCTTAACATGGGGATCTTGGGGAGGGGTGTCTATTCCGAAAGCCGTTCTTAACATGGGGATGTTGGGGAGGGGTGTCTATTCCAAAAGCCGTTCTTAACATGGGGATGTTGGGGAGGGGTGTCTATTCCGAAAGCCGTTCTTAACATGGGGATCTTGGGGAGGGGTGTCTATTCCGAAAGCCGTTCTTAACATGGGGATGTTGGGGAGGGGTGTCTATTCCGAAAGCCGTTCTTAACATGGGGATGTTGGGGAGGGGTGTCTATTCCGAAAGCCGTTCTTAACATGGGGATGTTGGGGAGGAGTTTCTATTCCGAAAGCCGTTCTTAACATGGGGATGTTGGGGAGGGGTGTCTATTCCGAAAGCCGTTCTTAACATGGGGATGTTGGGGAGGGGTGTCTATTCCGAAAGCCGTTCTTAACATGGGGATGTTGGGGAGGGGTGTCTATTCCAAAAGCCGTTCTTAACATGGGGATGTTGGGGAGGGGTGTCTATTCCGAAAGCCGTTCTTAACATGGGGATGTTGGGGAGGGGTGTCTATTCCGAAAGCCGTTCTTAACATGGGGATCTTGGGGAGGGGTGTCTATTCCGAAAGCCGTTCTTAACATGGGGATGTTGGGGAGGGGTGTCTATTCCGAAAGCCGTTCTTAACATGGGGATGTTGGGGAGGGGTGTCTATTCCGAAAGCCGTTCTTAACATGGGGATGTTGGGGAGGGGTGTCTATTCCGAAAGCCGTTCTTAACATGGGGATGTTGGGGAGGGGTGTCTATTCCGAAAGCCGTTCTTAACATGGGGATGTTGGGGAGGGGTGTCTATTCCAAAAGCCGTTCTTAACATGGGGATGTTGGGGAGGGGTGTCTATTCCGAAAGCCGTTCTTAACATGGGGATGTTGGGGAGGGGTGTCTATTCCGAAAGCCGTTCTTAACATGGGGATCTTGGGGAGGGGTGTCTATTCCGAAAGCCGTTCTTAACATGGGGATGTTGGGGAGGGGTGTCTATTCCGAAAGCCGTTCTTAACATGGGGATGTTGGGGAGGGGTGTCTATTCCGAAAGCCGTTCTTAACATGGGGATGTTGGGGAGGAGTTTCTATTCCGAAAGCCGTTCTTAACATGGGGATGTTGGGGAGGGGTGTCTATTCCGAAAGCCGTTCTTAACATGGGGATCTTGGGGAGGGGTGTCTATTCCGAAAGCCGTTCTTAACATGGGGATCTTGGGGAGGGGTGTCTATTCCGAAAGCCGTTCTTAACATGGGGATCTTGGGGAGGGGTGTCTATTCCGAAAGCCGTTCTTAACATGGGGATCTTGGGGAGGGGTGTCTATTCCGAAAGCCGTTCTTAACATGGGGATCTTGGGGAGGGGTGTCTATTCCGAAAGCCGTTCTTAACATGGGGATGTTGGGGAGGGGTGTCTATTCCGAAAGCCGTTCTTAACATGGGGATGTTGGGGAGGGGTGTCTATTCCGAAAGCCGTTCTTAACATGGGGATCTTGGGGAGGGGTGTCTATTCCGAAAGCCGTTCTTAACATGGGGATGTTGGGGAGGAGTTTCTATTCCGAAAGCCGTTCTTAACATGGGGATGTTGGGGAGGAGTTTCTATTCCGAAAGCCGTTCTTAACATGGGGATGTTGGGGAGGGGTGTCTATTCCGAAAGCCGTTCTTAACATGGGGATGTTGGGGAGGGGTGTCTATTCCGAAAGCCGTTCTTAACATGGGGATGTTGGGGAGGAGTTTCTATTCCGAAAGCCGTTCTTAACATGGGGATGTTGGGGAGGAGTTTCTATTCCGAAAGCCATTCTTAACATGGGGATCTTGGGGAGGGGTGTCTATTCCGAAAGCCGTTCTTAACATGGGGATGTTGGGGAGGGGTGTCTATTCCGAAAGCCGTTCTTAACATGGGGATGTTGGGGAGGGGTGTCTATTCCGAAAGCCGTTCTTAACATGGGGATGTTGGGGAGGGGTGTCTATTCCGAAAGCCGTTCTTAACATGGGGATGTTGGGGAGGAGTTTCTATTCCGAAAGCCGTTCTTAACATGGGGAGGTTAGGGAAGGGTGTCTATTCCGAAAGCCATTCTTAATATGGGGTGGTTGGTTAGGGGCGCAATGCGTGCGCGTGCGTTCCACCCACTCATCCATCCTTCTCAGATCTTCTTTTGGCGATGATGCATTGATGCACTTCTCGTCACAGTAAACGCAGTTTTTTTTTGTTTTGTTTTTTTGCTATTTTTTTTTTTTTTTTTTTTCAGCAATTTTTTTTTCTTGACAATATGAGACCGCTTGTTCCGGCGTTATCCAATATTTTTACCAAACTGAAGACATTCATTTTTTTTTTTTTTTGTTTTTTTTTTTTTGTTTACACAGTTTTCAGAAAAGGACTGTTACAGGTGTGTGCTGCTTAATGAATTTAATGATTTTTATTACCTTCCAATTTTTGTTTCGAAAAGTTCGTCTGCTACTTTGCAGTGCGTTAATTGACTGATCGACGTCTTACGTCACATTACAATCAAACCCAAGCGTATGACGTCATGTTCCGAGCAAAGCTGATCGGACCCTGAGTTACGTCTGGTTCAAATTATGCATTGCACAAGTACCTTTTCTTCTTTCTTTTTTTTTTTTTTTAATATTTACACAACTTTGATATTTTTATTAAAATTAATATTAAAAACAAGTTATATTATTTATTCCTAATCAAGATTGATTTTATTTAGACTATGTTTATATAATTACAAAACTTTTTAATTTTCGAGAGGTGTGGACCGAAATCTGTTCTTGTGTTTGTTTGGTTGGGATCTATATTCTCTACTTTGTCCAAAAATACTAACGAATCTCTTTGTCAAATAGAGTTATCTCCCTTTCTCTAATGACTTTTTATGCAAAAAGCGCCAGAAAAGTGATGATAATGGAGCGGAAGGAGTGGGTAAGTAAAACATAAAAATTATTAATGTGTAAGTTACACAGACACAAGAAACACAGACACATGTTAAGTTGTCTCATAAGTTTATTTGTCTAGATAGAAAAGGTGTCGGTGCCGGAAGTATTGGTCCAAAGTTTATTTAATTCCATTTCATATCGGCACGAAAAGCGTTTTTGGTGGGCTTCGAGTGAAAACGTCTTGAATTCTTCCGACCCTTTTTGCGGGCTTTCAGTTCATCTTTTAATGCTGCTCGAGCCATTATTTCGTTCTGATATTCCTTTGTTACTATCGTAGCATCAAACTCGTCTTCACTGTCTGAAAACAAATAAATAATAACAGTATAGTGAATATATTTCAACATTTTTTTCCGATTCCGATACAATTACTGATTCCGATTTTCCGAATCACTTAATATTTAACTATAAGGTTGATATCTTTTTTTTTTTTTTTTTCGATTACTGTAAAAAAACGCATGTTAAATTTGGAAATATTTTCTCAGGCACAAAAATACACTTGGGGGGGGGGGGGTATGAACGGGGGGTTATGACCGATGGACTTTAGTTTTATTGGTTGTTTAAAATCATTAAATATTTATTATTTTATTATTATTATCAGCAGTGGAAGATTTTGCTTTAAACAAAATAAAATAAAAAAGACAATTGAAAGAATCGTTTTTGGCATCGGAAAATAGGCACATATTTTTCTGATTTAGATACCGATTCTGATACTCCCCAAAATTCCGATTTTTCTGATTCCCATTGATCGTCCTAACGTTAATTTTAATATTACTAGATGTATTTACATCAAGGCCATCCCTGTAAGAGGCCTAGAGACATTAACATGTGCAATCTTTTACTGACAGCAATATTCCCAGTCAGTCAGATATCCATTTGCCTGCTAAAATTTTACTACCACTACCACCAATAATAATAATTGTTGTTCTTGTTGTCATCGTCGTCGTTGCCAATGCTGCTATTGCATCCAGTTTTTCTTCCCTCGAGATAATTTCAAACTTTTGTAACACTTTATTTACACAAATAGAGAGTGTATGAAATTGTTGATAGTGGTTGTAGCTAACCGAGTTTTTTTTTTTTTTTGTGAAAGTTTGACAATGGAGGACCATAGATTGGAGCTCAGACGAGCAGTTGTCATTTGAACCAAAGATCTGAATTCAAAATACGACTACTACTACTACTACTACTACTACTACTAATAATAATAATAATCATCATTATCGTCATCATAATCACGATCATCATCATCGTCACCAGCACAGCCATTGCATCCAGTTTTTCTTCCCTCGAGATAATTTCAAGTTTTTTGTACCACTTTATTTACTTTCTAAAGGAAATGTGTGTTCTCCCTATCATTTGAGTGGGTAAGGGACGGACCACCTTCCTCTCTCCAACAAACCAAAGAAATGTAGGTAGCAAGCACTTGTAAGACGATAACAACAGATGCACAGTTAGTGACGATATAGGTCACGTGCCCTCTTATTATTCGCCTTTCTGTTGGTTCATATAATAATGCTTAGCATCCGAAGAATTTATAAGATTTGCTTTAGATATATGTGATATGAACAGCTTAAAAACTTTGGTAATAGTTTCGCTTACTATTTTTTCGAATGTTCTTATAACATGGCAATAAGGGTCTTCCCAATAAACCGCACTCCCACTTAGGTTGTTTTAAGTACTAAGCAAACCAGGGGAACAGTGGGAGGCTTGCAATTAGCAAAGGTTGGAGGAGCTTTACTGATCTGCTATTTATCGCATTTTATTTGGTTCTTAAATTTTATTCTTGACTATTTGGGAAGAATCTATTAGGCATGAGTACACAATGTGATGAGGGTTGAGGACATGCGTTGCATGGAAAGAAATGATGCGAAAATGATACAGTGAATGTGTAATGTGGGTGTTAAAGACAGGCTTAGACCTGATGATATCAGACGATTAAACCTTTGTTACTATCGCAGCATCAAACTCCTCTTCATCATCTGAAAAAAAAAAAAAAAATCGATAATACCAACATAGTGAATATATTTCAATATTACTAAACGTATTTGTTAGTGTTAGGACGATAAATCGAAATTGGAAATCATAAAAATTCGAACTTCTGGAGATATTGAAATCGATATCGGAATTCAGAAAAAATTTGTGCTTGTATTCCGATGCCAAAAACGATTCTTATAATTGTTTTTCTTTATTTGATTTTGTTTAAAGCAAAATCTTTCACTGCTGATAATAATGATTAAATAATAAATATTTATTGATTTTAAGCAACCAGTAAAGCTGAAATCTATAGATAATCCCCACACAAATATATTTTTATGTTTAAGAAAATATAAACACATTCAACAAGTGTTTTTTTTTTGATAATCCGAAATAAATAACAATGTTATAGTTAAATATTTAAAAATTTATGAAGAATCAGCAATTGTATCTGAATTAGTAATTTAGTACGGAATCGGTAATTGTATTGAAATCGGGAAAAATATTGGAATTTTCCCATCATTAGTATTAACCCTTATCCCTGAGTGGCTAATAAATAAGTGGTGACCACCGTGTAAAAAAAAAAAAAAATCAAAAAATCAAGGCCATCCCTGTAAGAGGCCTAGACAGCAATATGATATTAGAAGATTAAACCTTTGTTGCTTCTGCAGCATCAAACTCCTCTTCACTATCTGAAAAAAAAAAAAAATCGATAATGCCAACAATATTACTAAACGAATTTACTAGTCTTAGTGTTAAGACGATAAATCGAAATTGGAAAGCATAAAAATTGGAACTTTTGATGGAATTGGAATCGGAATTTGTGCCTATTTTCCGATGCCGAAAACGATTCTTTTAATTGTATTTTTTATTTGTTTTTTTTTTTTAAACCAAAATTTTCGACTGCTGGTAGTAATGATAAAATAATCGATATTTATTGATTTTAAAATACCAGTAAAACTAAAATCTATAGATCGTCCTCCATAAGCGTGTTTTTATGTTTGCAAAAACATATGCAACATGTAACATGAGTTTTTACGATAATCCTAAATAAATAACAACTCTATCATTGAATATTTAAAGAGTTAAGAAGAATCGGAATCAGTCATTGTATTAGAACTGGTAATTTAGTACGGAATCAGGAAAAATATTGGAATCGTCCCATCACTAGTATCAAGGCCATCTCTATAAGAGGCCTAGAAAGTTAACATGCATGATCCTTTACTAAAAGCAATATTCTCAGTCAGTCAGATATCAATTTGGCTGCTAAAATTTTACTTTCGTTGCTGCGAGAAAATATCTGAAAATGAATTTAAATTAACATTGAGATAATTAACCAGAATGAGAATCCGAAAAACTAAAACTTTTTGGAGAATCGTAATCCGTATCACAATCAGATAAAAATTGTGACTATTTTCCGATGCTAAAAACGATTCTTTTAACGGTGTTTTTTGTTTGTTTGTTTTTGTTTAAAACTTTATTTACTATTGCTCATATTAATGATGAAATGATAAATATTTATTGATTTTAAACTATCAGTAAAACTAAAATATGTAGACCATCCACCCCATCTCCACATAAGTGTATTTTTACGTTTGCGAAAATATATGTGTACATTACATAGGCTTTTGCAGTAATCTGAAAATTAAAAAAAAAGAAAATTCTTTATAGGTCAATGTTTCAAGATTTTAAAAGAATTGAAAAAGAATCCATAATTAATTATATTGGAATAAGGAAAAATATAGGAATCGTCCCATCAATAATTTTAACCAATCAAATTTATTTCAGCTGAGGTTATGTATATTTACAACAATGTTTTTCAACTTTAATTTAGTTGTTATGCCTCCTTCAATCATGCAGCATACAGCTATAGTCATGTTGACACACTGGTTCAAAGTTAAGCAATATTGAGCTTGGCTAGTGCAAAATGGGTGACAATTTGTTATGAGCACATACTTTGTGCAAGAAAAATCTTTTCAAATTCAAATTAATCTACAAGTCAACCATATGCGTGGCGATCACCAAAGTTAAGCAAAGTTGAGCCTGGTGTGTGCGCCATGCGTAAGTTGCTGGAATCTGTGTTAAATAAAGAAGTGGTCAACCACCTCAACAAAAATAACCTGCTCAGTGACATGTAATATGGTTTCTGTTCTGCTAGATCTACAACTGATGTGTTAACTGTAATATCACGCAGGATTAGTTAATCTCTTGACGGGGGCCTTCATTTCTAAAGCTATTAGTCTTGACATATCAAAGGTTTTTGATAGGAGTATGACATAAAGGTCTACTTTACAAGATTTCCAGCTACAAAATAACTGGAAATGTCCTCTCAAATATTATATCCTTTCTCATTGATATATACAGCATAATTACGTTGACACGCTGGTTTCTGTTAGATCACCAAAGTTAAGCAACGTTGAGCCTGGTTAGTACTAAAATGGGTAACCATTTAAGAATTCCAGGTGCTGCATGGGCTCTCTGCTTATTTTGGCATTGTTTCTGGTGATCCTGGACTTCTCCTTGCCACTGGACTCAAGAAGTGCTAATTCAGGAGAAGTGTGGGTGAAGATTGCGCAACCCTTGCCTCATAATTACATGCACAGTTACCCTTACAGGGGATATCCATTGTCTTTCGAGACTGAACAGAGGCTTCTCTCTGATAGGTTTTTAAGAGTAGTGGTTCATGGGCAAAAATCAAAAGCTCATAGTATCAATGCCGGCATCACTCAGGGTTCCATCCTAGGCTCAACTCTGTTTTTGATCCTCATCAATGATCTCCTAAATTACATTTTAGATTATTCATAGACATTTATGCAGACGACACAACCATATATGGCAACACTTCAAAGGCTTGCAATGACCAAGCGCTCTCTTTGTTAGATCTCTCGGCCTATTATACGGATGGCCTTGTGTGTAAGACATTCTTGACATAAAAGACGTGGAATAGGTGTTAAAATTATAAGACTATTTTCTTATACTACTACTACTACTACTACTACTACTAATGGTGATACAATTAGGTAAATATACAGCTGTAGTTGTGTTGACACACAGGTTCCCCAAAGTTAAGTGAACCAGAAAAGAATAGCGATGTCTTTTACTGGAAATTATTACATTAGAGCCATTTTTTTACACACTTGTGATTGGATAAAAATAACAACCCATCACAAGCCACTATGTAGCACAGCTACCGCTCACCATATGACACATAACTACAACTACTATTTTTTTGTTGTATCTACTTTTAATTACTTGGACTTTTGGCCAAGAAAACAAAAAAAAATATGCACACATACACACACAGAAATTGTATATATATCCTTTTTACAAAAACGCTGGGGTTTTCATTAGTTAGTTTAGAGTCCACAGAGTGAATGAGGTATTGTGGTAAATATTGCCAGTCAAGAGTAAAGTCACCAAAGACTCCAATTTTCACTTTAGTAACAAAAGACCCTGCAACACTCCCCTCCCCAGATCTTATAGGGCCTTGTGCCTAAGTTTGTTTTGTCTTTTGGAGATTTTACTTTTTTAAATTTTTTAATTTTATATTGGAATTTTTTAAATTGTAATTTCTTCTTTAAACGGAATAAATTAAATATGAAGATCAAAGTGTAGTATCTGTTCCGGCAGATACTGCAAGCAAGGACCATATGTGGGAGTAGTTCCACATATCAGACCTTGATCAATGTAGGGGCAACCCTTCATATCAATTGTCACTATCCAACTCCCATTTCCCACCCATCGGGAGCTGGTCCTCTTTTCCCTTCCCTCCCTCTCTCTCCACATTAAAAAACGGCCTTGTGCCTAATTTGCTCAGTGGGGAAGCAAATAAATACAATCTGTTCTCCAGATGCTGCACTTCTATTTCTTGTTCTCTTTCGGCGGGGGAGCAGTCCTTCATGACTGAGAAAATTTTTTATTTTTGTACCTTTTCTCCACGTTAAAAAAAAACGACTCTGATGTCTAACTCTGTCCCGTGGGGAGGCATTGTAAATAAGTACGATTACTACTACTAATGGCGATACGATTGGGTACATTTACGGCTGTATTTATGTTAGCACAAAGTTCCCCGTAAGATCAAAATTAAATGACATTGGTCCTGGCTAGTATAAGATGAGTAGCAGTTTAGGAAGACCAGGTGATGTATGTACCCAATATCTTTTCAAATTTAAATTAATCTCTAAATCGAACCTATGCAAGGCTATCCTTATAATAGGCTCTAGCATTTTTTACATACTTTGTAATTGAATAAAAAAAACAACCAATCGTAAGCTGCTATTTAGTACAGAAACACCTCACCATATGCCATGTGACATAAGAGGTGTTTGATATGAGTTAAAATTATAATACTATTTTACTGCTACTATTATAACTACTACTTCTAATGACAATAGAATTGATTACATTTATAGCTGTAGTCATTTTGAACGTCCTCCATAATATATGTCTTAATATTAAGGAGGGCCGTGTATTTTGGCACACAGGTTTCTGTAAAATGATCAAAGTTAAGTGACATTGTTCCTGGTCAGTATAAGATGAGTGATAGTTTAGGAAGACCAGGTGCTGCATGTACCCAATATCTTTTCAAATTTAAATTAGTCTACAAATCTATCATATGCAAGACCATACTTATAATACATTTTTTTACAAGTTCTGCGCTTGAATAAAAAACAACCAATTACAAGCTACCGTTTAGCACAACTACCACTCACCATCTGACACTGACATGACAGGTGTGTGATAGGGGTCAAAATTATAATACTATGTTACTGCTACTACTATAACTACTATTACTACTGCTACTAATGACAATACAATTGGTTACATTTACAGCTGTAGTCATGTTGGCACACAGTCCTTGTAAGATCAAAGTTAAGTGGCATTGTTCCTGGTCAGTATAAGATGAATGACAATTTAGGAAGACTAAGTGCTATACGTACCCAACATCTTTTAAAATTCAAGTCAATCTACAAATTGGCCATTCTTATAACAGGCTGAAAGTTCTAACATCTGTAGTATTTGACTGACAGCAAGATTTCTCGTCAGTCAGCAAATATCTTTTCAGTTGCTAACATTTCACTCGCATTGCATTGAGCAAATTTAACATATATACTTGTGTATAAGTCGATCTTGTGTATAAGTCGATGTGCATTTTAACACCAAAAATTGTGTCTTTTTAGGTATTATCTGTGTATAAGTCGACTGTAGATTCTAGATAAGTTAAATGGTCCATCTTATGACTCTTTCTTGCACAGATAATTTCCTTTATTTGTTTTTCTTTTCTTTTGTAAAAAAAAATATATTATAAATTGTTTCTCGGTATCCGCAAGCGATAATACGTACATTCATGCAAGCATGATCTATTTGATTTTCATGTATAGAACCAACCCGCGACACACTTGCATGCGACAAATGCAAAGGTTGCTAATCAGACATTCTGATCAATGACATGCTGTAGCTTCCAGGCGTAGTTACTGTTTTTTAGACATAATTTATGTCACGTACCAGAATAACGTAAACACATACATTGCACGAGCCATAATATACTGTAATAAAGTGAGCGCATGTGTTAAGTACCATTAAATGGTTTCATTAAATTGTAAAAACTTATTGAACTTAGAGAAGAACGACATATCATAAACACTACATTTCCTAACCTACTAAAAAAAATATCATATCACCAAATATATTATTATCAAACTTAGGCCTATAGCCACGTCTAGAGAGTGAACATTGCGAGAGCTATTTCAATTATTATTAAGCCTCCCATTGAAAAACCGCACATGTGCTTACATGCTGGCAAACACACTGCAGTAATGTTCGGAAGGAGTGCGATTAATTACTAGGATTGCTGGTATATACTGAGTGCACAAACAAAATGGTGTTACGATCGAGTGCAAAGTCACTCTTTAACAACATTTCCAAAAACGTTTCCTATGTATAAGTCGACCTCAAAAAAATAACCTTAAAACCGTCTCTCAGAATTTCGACTTGTACACAAATTTATATGGTAATTCTGAAAAAGAAAGGTTTAACTCATTAAATTTATTTCAGCTGAAGTTCTGTGTTTTAAACAGGTTAGACATAACAATGTCTTCAACAAATTATCGAATTTTTTAACAATACCTTTTTTTAATCTATATATATATATAAAAGTGAACGTGTGTGTGTGTGTGTGTGTGTGTGTGTGTGTCTGTGTACATTTCCCTACGCAATAACTCTGTCAATTTTAAGTCTAAAGACTCAAAATTTGATATACAGGGTACTGAGATTTCGGAAAATCGACGTAATTGGTTTTCGGCCAGAAATTTGGCGATTAAGGGGTCAAAGTTCAACGATTTGACCTTTGAGAACTCTACCAAACTCCTCCGACAATTTTCGGTCTAAACACTTGAAATTTTAGATATAGGTTCCTTGGACATGGATCTAACTTAATAACTTGATTTGAGCACAAAACAATAAATTTTAAGGGGTCATAATAGGGGTCAAAGTTTAAAAAATTGACCGTTTTTTTGTTTTGTTTTTTTTTTGCTCGGCATACACCTCCAAACACTCGGGCAACGCCGGGCACCCATTGCTAGTAACTACAAAAGAAAAAAGTTATTTTGTTTGGTTTGTTTTTGGTAATAATATAATTTGACGTCTGACAGTATAATGCAATACGCAACAAAAATGGGATTATGTTTTGTTTTGTTTTTGTTTTTTTTTTAATATTAAATAATGGGTATTTCCGAGTAAAACTCTATTATTAAACATGTAATCGGAAGAAAAAAAAAAAGTTTAAAATATGTAAAAATGTTATATCCAGTCGAATGTTTATGAAGTCTAACCCATTAAATTTATTTCAGCTGAAGTTCTGCGTTTTAACAATGTCTCCAAAAAATTATCGAGTTTTATAACAATATGTTTTTTTTTTTATAACTAAAAAATGAAAAAGATTTTGTTTTTCTATGCATTTGCTTAGAACTTAATTTACCATTGCTGGTTCTAATAATAAACTGATCCATATTTATTGATTTTAAATTATCAGTAAAACTAAAATCTATAGCCATAAAGTGTATTTTTACGTTTGTGAAATTATATGTGTTTTTGTAGTAATCCTAAATGTTGTTTTATAAATTCTTTATAGGTCAATATTTAGAGATTTTTAAAATAATCGAAATCAAAATTTTGCATCAAAATCGGAAAATCAGAAAACTCGATAATTGTATTGGAATTAGGAAAAATATTGGAATCGTCCCATCAATAATTTTAACCAATCAAATTTATTTCAACTGAGGTTATGTATATGTATTGACTAAACAAGACTGTAAATATGAAAAATGAACTTCGTTTCTGTGTGTGAGTTCGTTCCCTATGGACTCGAAAACGGCTGGGCCGATTTTTATGAAATTTCACATGAAGATACTTTATATGCCTGGCAGTGTTCTTAGATAGGTTTTGTATTGGAATGTTTTCGATAAGTATTGATAAGTGATAATCGAATAATCCGATCAAAGAAGGAACAGGCGATTTTGATCAAAGTTAACACCTTACACAGCCTAACATCACAAGTGCATTTGAGAAGTTTTATTACCACACAAGCAGAAAGGTTCGTCATATAAAATCAATAGTAGGTTCTTTGATCGAAATGAATACTTCTGTTTAAAGCATAATTGCACAATGATACTTGACTCTTGTATTTAAAACTTTAATACAAGCCATTCTTTATAAAAACAAATTTATAAAAATCAACAGTAGGTTCTCTACAGTGCAATGTAGACTACAACGTACTGTGGACTAAGTCACTGCAGGGAGGCATATGAAGCTTCCTCCTCATACACCACGATTGGTCCACAACTAGAGAAGGCAATCGATTGATTTGATTGAAAAATGGTCGATTTCATCAATTTTTGATGACAATAAAAAATTTGTGAGTGTGAAACATTCGTTGATCATTATTCAATCCCGGGCAACATCGGGTATCCTTGCTAGTTAATAGATCCATTTAAAAAATAAAGATAAATTTACCTTTAGAACACGAATTTTTTGATTTCTGATAACCTTGTTTAAAATCTTTCTTTGATGTCGGCCTGAAATTAAAATCTTCCTCTTCTTCTTGTTGCTGCTGCTGTTGTTGTTGTTGTTGTTTTTCCATAAAGAACGAATCTAACATGGTGAAAAGTTTATATTTGTTGTAACTTTGATAGTCCGCCATTTTTGCTTCTTGTTCAAACAGGGGTAATAAAAATCAAAGTGTGTATTTTCTGAAAAATAATAAATGATTAATAAAAAATTGAAAAAAAAAAAAATTTTTTAAATGAAATAATTGTTTTTTTAAATTTTTGAATTATAAAAATATCCTTAAATTAAAACTATAACATTTTTTCAAAGATTTTAATTTAAAATAAAGAAAAATTGTTTTGGGTTTCTGTTCAGTTCATTTTTACTTTTTTATTAAAAAAAAAAAAAATAGCAAAAACTAAAAAGAATGACAGGTAAAACTCATGATTTTTTCAGGACTGTTTTTATTGGACTCTCAGATCACGTGACGATGTGGCTGTCAACCATTAGTTGATTTAGTCACATTGTCACCCATTCTCTTCAACCTCTCTCTCTCTCTCTCTCTCTTTCTCTCACGTGATATTGCTAGTCTTAATTTTTTCAGTTTGATTTTTAATCAGTTTATATGCGTGTCACGTTGGGCCAGCTTTGAATGCTACAGTTTTGTTTTCGGTTAACGATTCTAGCTGATAGCACTCAAATACTTTATTTTTTACTTTTGAAATCACGACTATTATGATATATACGAAATCTGGACAAGTTAAAATATCATATTTAAGCGTATTTTATGCCCTGGCAAAGCCAGGCGCCTCTCCCCACCCACCCACCCCCGATAGTATAGAATAAACAAAAAGAAAAGAATGAAAAACAGACAATAGAACGGACACAAAAAAATATAACCATGACATGTGTTCTTCAGAATTGTTTGATCTATTCTCTGCTTCCTTTGTTCCAGCTCGTTTGACTCATTGGTCTAGTGGTCTTCATCAATTTGATGTTTTTATACGTCATTGTAATACAACTTCCTATTTCAGTAGCTTCTTTCTAAGAAGTGCAGACTTGTGGAATTCTCTTCCTGCGGACTGCTTTCCTCCTACCTACAGCCCCGGTCTTTTCAAGACCAAGGGCATTAGGCATTTCCTGTCTTTGCAACAATCATCTTCCGTTCTTATTAGCTCCTTACAACAGGTGGTTTCACGTCTTGTCTGGAGCAATTTTCTATTTAAGAATAAATATCTGAGAACTGATATCTTCCAAATTTCAAAAAGACGTCCTCAACCGAAGCGTCATACCTTTGAGTTTTCAAGAACATTAAAGAAGGATTTGAAGACATTGTTATGTTTAGTATGAAATAGATTGATTAGCATTTATCTCCCTTTACCAGCCCTTCTAGCTTAAGGACTTCTTTCTGACCTCACACCGGTCGAAGCTTCCAAGAATTGCAAGCGTGTGGAACTCTCTATCTACTGACTGTCTTCCTCCTACCTAAATTTTTGGTATTTTTAAGACTACTGCAAATAGACATCCCATTCTTAGCAATAATTATCTTTCGTTCTTGTTAGCTCTTACGATCAAGGGGCTTCATGCCTTCTCTGGAGCGATTCCCCAAAAAAATATACATTCACAGCAAGAACTCGTCGAGCGACCATAATCTAAAAAAAGACTTTCTCTTCTTTTTTCCATGTGCTTAGAACCAAGCAAATATTTCATGGACAGAGCTTCTTTGCAAGGGTTTCTTATTTATAGAATACATTTCTGTGGAATTGCTTCCCTACATATTATAACATTATCGCCTTCAAATCCAATAGCAACAAATATTTGTCATAAATCGTCTTATAAGTAATCAAATTATTTTATGTAATGTACATTCTGTTGCACTTTTTAAAAAAAATAATTGAAAATTTTATATCTATATCATTAATTGCTAGATGAAAGATAATGTTTTTAAAGTGCACCAAAATGTACATTACATAAAATAAATCCAAGGTAATTTTTTGATTCAATTTAAATTAAATTTTTATACCTTACTTTGTAAAATTTATAAAAGTGCACTTTGAAGATAGATAAATTTCAAATTGAATCTTGTACCTTTATTTTTAAAGCCTATAGTAAAAACATTTTGTTTAACAATTTTCATGCCTTGGATGAAATGCTTTTCTAACTTGTATCTTATCTTTTAAAGATTATATTTTAAAACTCTCCTTCTCTCTATTTCAGTCTATATTTCTCCTCACACCACAACTCATTTTTTGCAACCCCCTCTTTGTATTATTACAGGTCTGAATATTCTCTCTGTTCCACTTTGTATTTCTCCTCACACCACAACTCATTTTTTTGCAACTCCCTTTCTGTAATACAGGTCTGAATAATGAGAAAATCTGATTTTTTTTTTTTTTAGCAAAAACTTTAAAATAACTTTTTTAGATTAAATTTTTTGAAACTTCTTTCAGAATAGAAAATCTTTACAATTTAATAAGGAACATATTTCATATAGGTTTCATTAACAAATATTCAGTGCATAATGAGAAAAATAGAAATGAAATTTTCTAAAGGACTGTATAACTGGTTACGGTCAGTAGTAGTCCTCGCCAGCAAAAGTCTTTGTTATTGTTATTCTGTGCAAGGACTAATTATATTCGAAGTAAATTAAAATTTGTTGATTTTCTTTAAATCTTTTTTAAAGAAAACCGATTTACAAGAACAAATATTGCATATTTTTGCTATTAAACCTTTTATTATTTTAAAATTTGGTCTTTGCTCCTTTTATTGAAAACAAAATTAGGGTTTAAATTACATTTTTCAAGTAGTTATAAGCTTCGAAAGATAGTAAATCTAAATATTCAAGTTTTCATCACGCATTTTAATGGCGATTTTCTGACACTGCTACAGCGGCGCATCTCCAAAACTGGATCGCTAGAGAGCATGAGTTGTACAGCGCCGCCTACAGCGTACTACAGCGGTGCCGGTGCATCTCCAAAATCGCTCGTTGAGTATTGCGTCACTTTCAGACATATTGGAAGGCTCCTATCGCTCCTGGGATTTGTACATAATTGGCCAACTAGTAGATGGTCTGCAAAAGAAAAAACAACGGTTTTCATCAAACGGAAATGAAATCATGTCGTCTTTTCTATGGCGACAATTTTATTATTTCACCTAGTAGCTAAACTGCTTGCGGTTAATTATTCAAGGGAGATAATTCCGAAATTTTCGTTTATTTTATCGCGGTCATTTCCCTTATATTAAATTAATTTCTACATTTTTTTTTTTTTTTTTTTACAAAGGAGTCACCACTTATCAAGACCTGGGGGCCACTCGAGGATAATGGTTAATGAGTGTACAGTGGTTAAGGGAAACATGTCATTATTAGTGAAAATTTGGTAAATTGGATTACTTAAGGGGATGGCTCATCAAGAATTTGTTCATGTTGGACTTGAAGACAACCATATTGTAGTCAGTTGGAAAGCAGGAAAACGGAACAGTTTCACAGGCGTGCAGTTCTAAGAAAGAACCCCTGTTCATAGAATCCACGTTCAAGTTTAGGCACAGATAGAGGAGGGGGAATTATCCAACATTGCTGATAAACATGGCGTTGTCTCACCATCTACCTAACACTTATTAACCCTTAATCTTGAGTGGCCTCCAGGCCTTGATAAGTGATGATCCTCAAGTAAAAAAATCTCTTAAGCTTCTTTTTAAGCAAATGATTTTGTGTGTTGAGAGAGGGACTTTGGCGCTTATGGCAACAAAACTCCGATCCAGGGGAGATAACTAGCATAAACAGAGCAACAAAAAAAAAAAACATTTTGCAAGGTATAATTTGGGACGCACATTAATTAACGTACACAAAAGTAAACAACCTGTTATAATGAAACGATGTTAATTAGTCGACAAAAAATAAATAAACTTGTTATTTAAAAAAAAAAAAACTTGTTATTTAAAAAAAAAAATAAGAATACATCACTCCTTGATGGCAATAATTATACTGGAGGAATACTTACTTCTCCATTTTCCGCCAAAGGAATTCTATGAGATGAAGGTGAGACATCTCAGTTCTCGTCCCCAACAATTTTCGGATGTGTCTTTTGGCAGGGGATCAAAAACTATTATTTAAGAAT
This sequence comes from Euprymna scolopes, assembly GCF_053919585.1. Taxonomy (NCBI): domain Eukaryota; kingdom Metazoa; phylum Mollusca; class Cephalopoda; order Sepiida; family Sepiolidae; genus Euprymna; species Euprymna scolopes. The sequence continues at coordinate 5,495,484 of NC_136511.1, forward strand.
AAGAAATTTGTTTTTCTTTATTTTAATCGTAAAAAAATCTAATGAATCCGCCCAACAAGTGTTTATTTGCATGGTACAAATGAAGTACAATATTTAATATTTGTGTTTAAACTTTGATATCGGTCAGAAATTGACAGTTTAAAGGCTTCAAAATCACACATAAATTTCGCCTAGGAAAATAAAAGTTATCGTCAGGCTTTTTTTTTTTCTTTTTCTTTTTTTTTTTTTAATCTATAATAATAATAACAACAACAACAACGGGGAAAGTGTGTTTACTTTGCCATTTGAAGGAAATGTTGAAGTATTTAAACTATCAATTTCTGGCTATGATTAAAGTTTAAAGTTTATATAGTTCACTTGTTTATCTGGACATGCGAAACACAGAATCTTTGGCCTCGTTACTATTATATCAAGAAAAGAGGAAATTAATCAGAATTATTCAGGCAAGCAAAAAAGTACTGAAAAATTGTGATGTTTATTTAAATAAAAAAATGGTACTCTTGCAGAGAACATACCGTGCTGAAACAATAACGTTATTTCGAAATCCATTTTAACATGGGTAGGGAGTTTTTTCTTTTTTGTTTGTTTGTTTGTTTGTTTTTAGGGTTTTTTTTTTGTTTTTTATTAACTATTCTGTAGTTTCATCTAGCAATTGAATAAACAAAACATACCGTAAAAATTGATTCCTAATCTCATTCAGGTATAGTTTAATTGCTAACTTGTTTCCTTCTCGTAAACTCTTACGACAATTTCCAGAACTCGGCTATAGTATTCAATTTAGGTGTGTTAGAAATTTCGTGAAAAATATTGAATAATTCCACCCCGTCTTTCCAAGCTTATAACTCCTCGACAAATGTAATTCAAGCCCTATTTTTTTTTTTTTCAATTAAAGGAGCAAGGACCAAGGTTTCATAAAAACAAAAAAAAAACAACGTGTTAAAAAAAAAAAAAGGTTTTAAACTTCGAAGGTTACAGGTAAATTTCTAAAAAAATCACTACTTTTTTGTTTTAAATTTGAATATATTATTTATTGATCTTTTATCTTCAATTTGTGATATATAAGACTTTGGTGAGTAAATTAATTATTTACTTTTTAATAGACATCTCAAAATGGAAGGCGTGAATTAATTCAACCCCCTGTCTTTCCAAGCTTATAACTACTCGAAAAATGTAATTCAAGCGCTAACTTTTTTTTAATTAAAGGATCAAGGACCAAGGTTTCATTAAAAAACAAAAGAAAAGAAAAAACAAATAACGTGGTTAAAAAAAAAAAAGGTTTTAAACTTCGGACTTTACAGGTAAATTTCTAAAAAACACTACTTTTTTTGTTTTAAATTTGAATATATTATTTATTGATCTTTTATCTTCAATTTGTGATATATAACACTTTGGTGAGTAAATTAACACTTGAAAATGGGGGAGACGTGAATTTAAAAAAAAACGTTTGTCTAAAATATTATATTCAGTTTATTGGAAAGAGCATAAAATTTCACATTGACCCTGAAAATATCGTAAAAATAGAATCATTAGAAAAATTTTGATAGATTTTTAAATTTTAAAAATTGAAAAATACTGAACTCGTAAAATTCAATTAATTTCATTAGTTTTTTTTTTAAATAAAAAATACAAATTTCTATTACTTTTAAAACAACTTTAATAGTTTATTTTAAAAGTATAATCCATAAAGAAAATAAACAACCCACTTTTAAAAGAGAAATTACGAGTTTTTTTTTTATGTATATTATTCGCAGTTTCGTGTTAGGGGGTGTCAAAAAATCCTACAAAAATTCTGATACACCTAAGTATTCATGTAGCGCGCGCGCGCGCGCGCGTGTGTGTGTGTGTGTGTGTTTTAACATTTTTTTTTTTCATTGTTCCATAGATTATATTTAGCGTCCCAAATTATACTTTGCCATTTTATGTTTATGCTGGTTATCTCCCCTAGATTAAAGTTTTTGTTGCCGTAAGCGCCCGGTATGGCATTTGGGCGCGGTTATATAATTTGTCATTGTGCAAAGGGACACGACTCTTATTTACTAAAAAGATTCGTTCATTTTACAGCTCATAATTTAGGACGTTCGATCTGACGATATTTTTTATTAAATCAAAACATTAAAAAAAAAAAAAAAAGGGGGAAGGTTGTATTACTATACACATAGATTCGAAAAAGTTGTCAAAAAGCAAATATATAACAAATAAATGTTATCAAAGGCAAGATAAGTTACTTTTATACCTAACTGGATATATTTTTCGTGTTTTTATTCACTGTAACATGTTTATTCAGCTCGAAAAACATGCAGTGTTTACCGATGTATTGGAAAATTCAAAATGGCGGTCGACACTCTCTTTAACACGGTAAGTTCAGGAAAAGATGTTATAAATAATAAACTAGACAAAATACTGTTAGAAATTCGCTCATTATATGTTACCGTGACATAAGTTGACATATATTCGGTGTTTTTTTAATAGTATTTTGTCTAGTTTATTATTTATAACACATTTTCCCAAACTTACTATGTTAAAGTGAGTGTTGGGCGCCATTTTGAATTTTTCAATACATCGGTAAAGACTGTATGTTTTTCAAGCTGAATAAACATGTTACATTGAATAAAAGCACAAAAAATATATCCAGTTTGGTAGAAAAGTAACTTATCTTGCCTTTGATAACATTTATTTGTTATATATTTGTTTTTTGACAACTTTTTCGAATCTATGTGTACAGTAATTCAACCCCCCCCCCCCCAAAAAAAAAAGAAAGAAAGCTGCGAAGATTTTTTTTTTTTAATTTAACCAAGTGGAAAATTATTTTAATACAAAATGCAGTCTTTACGCGACTATAAAGAGAATCGCTTCTGTTTTAATGTGAAAACCAACGATAATTTCATTAGATGAAAATATTTAAAAAAGAAGCTGCGGCTTTTTTTTTTTTTTTTTTTTTTTTTTTTATTATTATTATTATTATTATTATTATTATTAAAAAGTAAATGTTATTGTAAGGTTTATAAAAAATGTAAAAGAATGGAACTCTTTAATAAAACAAGAATGCTGCGTTTTGCTGCGGTGATATTTAAAAAGAAAATTTCTTTTTACTGTAACAAAGTTTATAATAATTTAATTATGACCCCAACATCTAGTTTTTAACATTACAAAAAATGAAAATACAACGATAGTTGTAGGGAAATTGTAAACAAGTTGAAAACATTAATCATACAAACTGTACGCGACTATTAAGAGAATCGTTTTTGTTTTCATACCATAATTTTTATTTTTTGCGACACTAAAATCAATGAACAAACGATATTTACATTGGATGAAAATATTTAAAAAAGAACATGTGCCAATTTTCTTTCTACATTTTTTTACGACCACTTTTTTTTTTTAATTAAAAAGTAAATTTTATAGTACGGGTTTTTTTTTTTTTTTTTAGTCTTTAACATCGCGAAAATGGGACGAAAGGAAATTATAATTTTTTTTTCACACACACACATATATATATACATATATATATATATACATACATATATATATACACACATATATATATACATACATATATATATATACATATATATATACATATATGTATATATACATATATGTATATATACATATATATATATATATATACATATATATATGTATATATATATGCATATATATGCATATATATACATATATATATTTGCATATATATGCATATATATATACATATATATACATATATATATTTACATATATATGTATATATATATGCATATATATATATACATATACATATATATATATACACACATATATATACATATATATGTATGTATATATATATATATATGTATATATATATATATATATATATATATATATATATATATATATATACATATATATATATATATATGTATATACAGGGTGAACAGAAAGTCCTTGGACAATTTTTAGTTTTCAAATTAAATATTGTTAAAATCACTTTTTCTCTTTTCGAATAAAGTAAGTATTTAGTCTAACTATTGATCTAATTATTTTCAACAAAAATATTAAAATAATTTTGTTTAAACTTTCAGAAAAATGAGCAAACGAGAGGCCATAATTCTGCTTCATTGCGCGGGAAGGACAAACTCAGAGATTATTAAGCTCTTGAAAGTGGCTAAATTCACCGTGTACCATGTTATGAACAGATTTAAGGAACTTGGTACATCTGAAGACCGTCCTAGGAGTGGAAGACCTCGCACTGCTCGAATAAGGAAGGTAATTAAAGCTGTCCGAGAGAGGGTAAGGAGGAACCCGAAGAGATCTGTAAGACAAATGGCTAAAGACATGAATGTGAGCGTGACCTCGATGAGAACCATCGTAAAAAACGATCTCCAGTTGTCCCCCT
>NC_136511.1:5504858-5507358 GCF_053919585.1 Euprymna scolopes
GATAATTGTTGCAAAGACAAGAGATTTCTATTGACTTTAGTCATGAAAAGACCAATGCTATAGGTAGGAGGAAAACAGTCAACAGAAACAGAGTTCTACACGCCTGCAGTTCTTGGGAAAAAGCTACTGAAATAGGAAGCTGTATAACAAGGGCAGTGGACAGTGGATCAAACTCTATAGAGTCAAAAACCTTTTCGTAATCCACAAAGGCAAAGCATAGTTGGATGTTGTATTCATTGGCTTTCTCTTGCAGTTGACTGACAGCCTGAATATGGTCGATGGTGGAGTAACCTGCTCTGAAACCTGTTTGTTCTCACGGTTGATGACTGGTGTCCCTAGCATCCATCTTAGCAAGACTTGTGAGAATACCTTGTATGTCACTGGCAGAAGGCTGATTGGCCGATAATTCTTAATATCTGCAGTGTTTTCTTTCTTATGAATGATGACCACTGATGCATTCTTCCATTTATCTGGAACTTTTCCACTTGAGAAGCACTTATTAAACAGTCTTGTAAACCTCTCAACAATGGGTTCACCATCGTTCTGTAGTACTTCTGCGGTAAACCATACTCTTCTTCTGATTTCAGTCGCTTAATAGCTGCTCTCACTTCCAATGGGAGGATGGGTGGAGAATGTTCTTCAGATTTGTTCAGTGCATGAAGGGTTGGAGTGTGTCGTGGTTGTCTGGTGACATAGAAATTAGCATAGAACTCCTCGCACCTTGAAACAATCCTGTCTAGATGATGGATGAGAGTGTCATCTTCTTTGAAATAGGCGATGTTGTTTCTGCTGAAACGCTGCCTTTGTTAACTTCAAGGGTTTGTAGTATTTGTTGTTCTTTGAAGTTTGAAGTTTCTTTTGCCATTCTGTGTCTCAGAGTCTTGCATATCTCAATGTACTCGATGTGCTGTACATTTGTACATTTGTACGTTTGTACATTTGTACGTTTGTACATTTGTACATTTGTACGTTTGTACATTTGTACGTTTGTACAACCTCTTTTCATCTGTTGTTGTTTCTCTCTCAGCTGTTTTCTAATTGTGGACAGTTTCTTTGGTTTCTGTGGTTTGTATTGATCAGTTCTTTTGTGTGGCCCGACTGATCGCTGATATCATTTTGTTGTAGTCAGTGTTTGGATCATCTGATGCTGCTTGTGCCTCAAATCTGTTGGATAGTAGAAGCTGGAACTGTGATGACTTGTCTGCTAGACTATGGGTGTTTGGTTTCTTGTGTCGCTTGATAAGCTTTGTCCTCTCTAGCTTGGTGTCTCTAGTAGGAGACATTCTGATCATTCGGTGATCACTCCCTGTGCTTAACCTGTTTATGGCCGAAACCTCAGTCACAGTGTGTGGCCTGTTGGTAAGGAAGAAATCAGTTTCATTCTTTGTGGTGCCATTAGAGGAATATCCAAGTCCAGGGTCTGTTTGTTTTTTTTTTCTTGAAGAACATGTTCATAATTTTTAACTGGTGGTGTTCTGCAAAGTCACCTTTGCTGTTCCTTGTTCCATAACCGTATGGACCAGTACTTGATTCAAATGTATTTTCTATTCACCTTTGGCATTGAAATCCCCCATAAGGATGGTGTTAGTGGCTTTGCTGGTTAAAAAGAAGTTTATCAACATCTTCATAGACCATCTCCACCTCTTCATCAGTATGGCCTGTTGTTGGAAGGTAAACCTGGATGATGTGCCACTCGGTCTGAAACTCCATTGAAGTGTGTGACGTTTCCTGCAATATTCTTGTTGAAAACAAAGCCAACCCCATTGTAGAAGGTGTTCCCACCCTTATATTATAAGTGGTGTCTGCTGTTGTTAAGGATGAGACATCCTTCACCCTTGCGTTTTGTTTCACACACTCCTATAACATCAAATTTGATCTTCTGTAGTTCATCCTCTAATCCGGTGACTAACATCAATAGACAGTGACCTCGTGTTGTACATTCCAATGTTCAATTTCCAATGACAGCCTGTTTAAATCCATAAATTTTTAACACCCTCTGTTCTGTTGCTGTCGGAAACAGTGGCTCAAGAACTGCTGGGGACTGAGGGCTGTTTCTTATTCTTGGACGTCATAGTCTTGAGGTTTTGCCATACTCGCCATGCTTGGTCTGCAGGTTGGCGAGGGTATTTAATCTATACCTGGAGGAGTTTGCTAGATGGCCGTTGGCACTTGGTTCTCATCCGCCCTTAAATAGGTTTTGTTTTTAGTCCTGTTGGGTGTCTAACCACCCTTCTCATCAAGCAAGCTTGATGAGGGGTGCCAGTTTAGTCGCTGCCAATCCGACCATGGATAGGTGGTACTGGTTTACACGTTACTAGTAGCATTCTCATGAATGACCTGACGACAATATATATATATATATATATATATATATATATATATATATATATATATATATATATATATATATTGTTCTAATCTCCTTTAAATTATATATACATATATATATATATATATTGTTCTAATCTCCTTTAAATTATATATACATATATATATATAT
>NC_136511.1:5509858-5574858 GCF_053919585.1 Euprymna scolopes
GCGCTTATGCAGCCATTTTTTCCACGTAATGAAATGAATTGAATTTTTTGAGTTAAATTTTTTTTCAATTTTTTCACTTTAAAAATCTATAAAAATTATTCTATTGGGTTCAATTTTTGCGATATTTGCAGGTTTAACGTGAAATTTTATGCTCTTTCCAATAAACCGAATATAATATTCTAGACAAACATTTTTTTTTTTAAATTCACCCCCCCCCCAATTTTGAAATGTCTATTAAAATGAAAATAATTAATTTTCTCACCTCAGATTTATATATCAGAAATTAAAGATAAAAGATCAATAAATATTCAAATTTAAAACAAAAACAAAGGAATAGTTATATGCAAATTTACCTGTAAAGTCAAAAGTTTAAAACCTTTTTTTTTAAAAAAAACACGTTAATTTTTTTTTTTTTAAATGAAACCTCATATTTTGAAAATATTGTCCAGTAAATATTGGATACTTACTATAATTTTTTCTATTTCATTCAATGTTGTTTTATTTTAGATATTAAAAAAATTCATTCCATAAAAAAGATATAAAATATTCTAATTCAAAAACTCATGTATTTCTTTAAGAGAATAAAAAAAATGGAAAATTTGTCGAGGGTGTGTTTATAAAAGTAAACTTACTTATGAGTGAATGTGATCATTTTTCAAGTACGGTGACCTATGCTGACTAACTTTTGTTGACAGCAAACACATGTCAGAAATAAAAAGGGGAGATTAATTATGGCGCTTTTAGGCCACCATTGTTCTCAACTGGAAGAAAGGGAGACAAACCTGCTCTGTGACCATCTGATATGACAATTTAAAATCGCAGTATTTTTTAATCATTGCTTAAAAAATTCTTTTATTTAAAAAGTACATGGAATATAAAGTATAAATATGGATAAATTCTTAACAATGAAGAATGGAAGTACCCATTGATTAGTATTTTTTATAGGTAAGTGATTTTTTGGAATTTATATATATTTATTATATTCAAAGTAAGTTAAAATTTGTTGATTTTCTTGAAATCTTTTTTAAAGAAAACCGATTAAAAAAATATTGCATATTTTGCTATTAAACCTGTTATTGTTTTAAAATTTGGTCTTTGCTCCTTTTATTGAAAAAAATTAGGGTTTAAATTACATTTTTCAAGTAGTTATAAGCTTCGAAAGATAGTAAGTCTAATTATTCAATTTTTTATCACGCATTTTTAATGGCAACTTCTGACACTACTAGCAAATGACATTGGTATGATAACTGACATTATGTATATATGACCTAGAAGTTTCATCTCTCTGTTGCAGATATTAACAGTATGAGACTCAAAAAAAGAAAGCAACCCCTGTCATGGACTTGGGTCAGAAGCAGAGAGTATTATTGAATTTCTGGTAAAAATGCACTGAGAATGGCGATGATTATGTAAAAAAAAAAAAAAAAGAAAAAAAAAAATTCTGGAGCACAAAAGATTGCTCGTTTTAATGGTATCACTTCCCTCTCCGTATCTCTTCAACTTTTTGAGTTAAAAACTACAATAGGAGGCTTCACTTTTTGAACGACCTTCGTGTGTGTTTGTGTATGTTTATATGATTATACAAACATTATTGGTTACATATGTGCATACATGCTTCAGTGAACTTCCAATTCAAAGATATCACTTCATGACTAAAAAAAAAGAATCGATACTGAAACGGGAGTATATATATATATATATATATATATATATATATATATATATATATATATATATATATATATATATATATATATATATATATATATATAAGAGATAGAATAGATAGATAGATTGATAGATAGGAAGAGAGAGAAGGGGGGAATAATATTGATATAGATAGATATAAACAAATTGGGATAGATAAATAGATAGAACCATACATACATACATACATACATACATACATACATACATACATACATACCGATATACAGATAGATGAATATAAATACCAAGACAGAAAGATAGAAAGAAAGAAATGAACAGATAGATAAAATGAATACTTGCTTCGTTGTTGTCTGTCGTTCCGTCCAGTCAGACGTACTAATTTCTTTTGACTTACACCTAATTCCCCGGATGTTAACGCATATTCCTACCCACTTCCTTTCTCCCCACCCTTCCAAACGGAAATACGGAAAATTTTCAGTCCCGACAACTAAACATGTGTTGTTTTTTTCTTTTGTTGTTGTTGTTTGTTTTTTTTTTCTTTTGTGTTTTTTTTTTTTAATTCTTATTGAATGAATCAGAATTTAGGGGACGACAAAAAGTCAATTTCATTTTTTGAAAAATTTCTTCGGGGCCGGGATCAAAGTGTAGTATCTGTTCTGCAGATGCTGCACTTAAGATAATTTGTACAACTCAATGGAGGGGAACCCCTCTATATTGGGACAATTATTAGTTTTGGTAACCAGAGTGCCCTCTTTTTGCCTACTTTTAGGAGAGCTGGTTTTTACCCCACATTAAAAACGGCCTTGTGCCTAATTTGCTTTCGTGGGTAAGCAAATAAATACATTAAAAGACGAACGTTTTGTTAAATTAGTGAAATTCAATTTATTTTGGTTTACCTATTCATTTGTTAGCTATTTGCGTTAAAAAAAATAATCCATCTATACTCCTATGAATTCGTTTTTCTTTTGTGTGTATTGATATTCATATTAAAACCACTTTTTTCTATTTAATGTATTTATTTGCTTCCCCATGAAAGCAAATTAGACACAAAGTCGTTTTTAATGTGGAGTTAAACCAACTCCCCTAAAACAAGGGTAAAAAGGGGGAACTCTAGCACTATCCAAAAAAATAGAAATTGTCTCAGTACATTGACCAAGGACCAATTAACTTATGTGCAGCATCTGCTGGAACAGATACTACACTTTGAGGTATTTATTCGCTCCCCCACTGAGCAAATTAGGTACAAGGCCGATTTTTAAAGTGAGGAGTGAAGGGGAAATGGGGACCAACTCCCCGGGGAGTAGGGGAGCTGGATAGTGACAATTGGTATGAAGGGTTGCCCCTACATTGACCAAGGTCTTATATGTGGGGTTTCCCCCACATATGGTCTTTGCTTGCAGTATCTGCCGGAACAGATGGTATTTATTTGAAAAGAAAATACAATTTTCTTATATATGGGTTGTGGAATCGCATTCATCAGCAAAAAATCTAGCTAATTTGCATATTTTTTTAAACATTCATTTTAATTAATTCCCTATTAGTTGTTTCGGTTTTCTTATGGCATGATCATCTTTAGTTAACTATTACGTATAATTATATTCATGCAGATATTCTACTTGATTTATACTTGCATAATATTTGTGTAAAAAGTTTATAGTAAACACAAAATTGTTTCCATATATATTTATGTATACATATATATTTTTGTTTAACAAATTTTGCCTACCAAACTCCTCCTAGAGTTTTTGGTCTACAGACATGAAACTTCATATATAAGATATTTGAATCCATGCAAAACTTTATATTTGGGTTTTAACATCCGTGCAAAAGTGTGAAAATTAAAAAAAATAAAATTTGCCAGGTGAAGGTCGAATGCCAGCATTACGAATGCATAACGTAGTATTTATTGGTTCATGTTTTAATTTTTAGCCTTGCAGTAAACATGTTTTCATAGTCTAGTCATTGACGGCAGAGGCAAAATAAATCGTGAGCTAAACGTTTTGGTTTCGATTCTCGGTGGTGGTGCATGAGTTTTTTTTTTTTAATACTTTTTAAATCCTTACTATATATTACATCCCATCTATCTATCTATCTATCTATCTATAAAACTGAAAATGTCTGTCTGTCTTTTCTTTATGGTTGTTAAGGGAGACTATTATACAGAAAGGCATTACTTTACATATTCACACTTTTTAATATATACATATGCACATAACCTTATGAACAGTACATAGGGCCCGAGCAAAGCCTGGCGGAACTGCTAGTAATCTATAAAAATGAAAGTGTGTGTGTGTGTGTGTGTGTGTGTGTGTGTGTGTGTTTCCCTACCAAACTACTCTTTTAATTTTCAGTCTACAGACTCGAGATTTGACATAAGGGGTATTGAGATTTGGGAAGATCTTTTTAATCGGTTTTCGGCCAGAAACTTGGCTGTCAAGGGGTAAAAATTCAACGATTTGACCTTTGAAAACTCTACCAAACTCCTCCGCCAATTTTGGATCTAAACACTTAATATTTTAAATGTAGGTTACGTGGACATGGATCAAACATTTTGATTTGATTTAAGCCCAAAACAATAAATCTTAAGAGGTCAAAATTGGGGTCAAAGTTTTAAAAAATTTGATCTCTAAGTTCTCTACCAAATTACTCAGCCAATTTTTGGTCTAAATAGTTGAAATTTTACGTAAAGTGTAGTCAGATATAGGGCAAGCTTTTTAATCGGTTTCTGGCCGGAAATTTGGCTGCCAAGGGGTCAAAATTCAAAAGATTTGACCTTTGCCGTCTCTAGCAAACTATTCAGCCAATTTTGGGTCTAAACATTTGAAATTTTACATAAAATATATTCAGACATAAAGCAAGCTTTTTAATCGGTTTCTGGCCGGAAATTTGGCTGCCAAGGGTCAAAGTTCAAAAGATTTGACCTTTGCCGTCTCTAACAAACTATTCAGCCAATTTTGGGTCTAAACATTTGAAATTTTACATAAAGGCTATTCAGTAATGCAGCAAGCTTTTTAATCAGTTTTGGAGCGAAAATTTGGCTGCTAAGAGGTCAAAGTTGAAAGAGTTGCCTTTGTAGACTCTACCAAACTCCTCCACCAATTTTGGGTCTAAACAGTTGAAATTTTACATGTAGGTTACCTGGACATGAATCAAACTTTTTAATATATATATATATATATATATATATATATATATATATATATAAAGCTGAATGTCTGTGTGTGTGTGTGTGTGTGTCTAGTCACGAATAGGCTCCTATATGGTTGACTATTATAGAAAACTGATCACATATAATGATAGAAGATGTATTGAGACACAGGAATGGGTATGTTTGATCTGGCATAATGATGATTCATTAAAATTGTGGGGTCCGCGTACGCGCCTGGTCCACAAAGTATGGAAATAAAAAATTTAAAAATTAAAAAAAAAAAAACGTTTACAAGTGTTTTTGATATAGATGTACATAATAATACTTTGATAAGTATGTTTTAACTTAAATAAGGATGGTATAATAAAATTGTGGTGTATGCGTTCGCGCCTGGCCTCCATAGAATGTAAATAGGCACAAACTTTAATAAAGACTTTTCATATCTATCTGCGTAAGTATACTTTGATAATTATGTTTCAGTTTGAAGAAATATGGTATAATAAAATTATGGGGTATTCGTTCGCGTCTGACCTCCATAGAATGGAAATATGTCACAAAGTTTAATAAAGACTTTTCATATCTATCTGTGTAAGTATACTTTGATAATTATGTTTCAGTTTGAAGAAATATGGTATAATAAAATTATGGGGTGTTCGTTTGCACCTGACCTCCATAGAATGGAAATATGTCACAAAGTTTAACAAGGTTTTTTAATATAGATCCACAGAATATTGTGATAAGTGTTTCAGTGTGAACAGGTATGGTATAATAAATTATGGGGTTTATCTATTTTATTTTTACTTTCATCATATTTTGCTTTGGTTTTGATACCCTCAAATTCAACCCAAATTTACAAGCCTTCCTTTTCATAACCTATCATACTTTCATAAATCAGAGTCCATTTTCTGTAGGCTGTTTTTGAACCCAGTCAACGACGGGTACTTTTGCTAGTATATATATATATATATTATATTATATTAGGTATTCTTAAGGCACATTTCGCTCTTGACAGTTATCAAAGTTTTCCTCTCGGTTATTACAGCATTATTGGTGATCTGCCTCGCACAATGTCTCATAGACCCATCTCTAATCTTTATCTCTCTCTCAACTTATGCATAGATCATTGTATAACGATTAGATCACTCTCTGGCTGACGTAAATGAACATTTAAAATTAAAATGTTTAAATTCGACATTATTTCACGCGGTTAATGGTAGCCGAATGGATTAGGTCTTCACTAAACCGAGCCAGAGATGTCTCGTGATGCGGGGTTCGAATCGTTTGACTGGTATTAATCGTGACACCCTGCACTGAAGATTCCCGAAAGGATGAAACACTAGTATCTGTAGGTATTTAATAATTATTATAGTAAAAAATAATTATATATATATATATATATATATATACATTGTTTTTTTGTTTTTTTTACATGGGGGGGTCACCACTTATCAAGGCCAGGAGGCCACTCGAGGGTAAGGGTTAACGAGTGTACAGTAGTCAATGGGAAAATGTCGTACTTCATTAGTGATGGAAATTGGATAAATTGGATTACTTGCTCATATTGGACTTGAAGACGACCATAATATACTCAGTAGAAAAGCAGGAAAACGGAACAGTTCCACAGGTGTGCAGTTCTAAGAAATAAGCTTTGTTCATGGAATCTATGTTTAGGTTTAGTACAGAATAATTAACAAAGCCTCTCTCTCCATGTTGAGAATGGCTTTCTAAATAATAGTATAAAAAATACTATTATTTAGAAAGCCATTCTCAACATGGAGAGAGAGGCTTTGTTAATTTGTTATTTTAGCACTGTCCCTAAATTGCAGAAGTACCAACACATGATATCGAACGTTCACATCAAGTATTTATGGCGCCGTCTTGAATCCTTACCTTTACCTGAAAAAAAAAAAACAAACGCTTAGAAACGTGTCAAAACTAAAAAGCTATGCAAATCGATAGAAGATTAACATTTCTTGCCTTTGGTAAAAGTTATTTTGTTGTTAATTTGTGTTTTTTATCACCCATTTTTATTGTTGTAATGTCGTAATTTTTTTTTTAAATGTCTTCATGCATTTATAGAAAAGAGAACTCAGTCGTTTGTTGTGAGTTTTAGTTTTAACTTTATTCTAGAGAGAGAAATATCTAAGACGAGAGAGACAGACAGACAGAGACAGACAGATACAGACAGAGAGAGAGAGAGAGAGAGAGAAAGAGAGACTAGTATTCTTTTAACTAATTAATTAACCATCTTAATTAAGGATCAAATGGATAGACACAGTGAACAGAATTTGAATGCAATTTTATTATTAGCAGTAAAATATACAGATTAATGTAGAAACCACCATGGAATTTCCACAGGGTCTCATTAATAAATGAAATAAAAATAATAAAATCATTGTGTACAGTGTTCTGGTTGATTACAACCCCCCCCAAAAAAAGTTTATGTACAGAATGTTTTGGATAAATTTGATATTTTTTTGCAAAAGAAAGAAAAAAATGTTGAGAAATTTCTTGGCTTTCATACAGCAGTTTTCGTTCTGTAAATGTTTTCATGTATGTACAGAAAAGATAGACTAAGACGTTTGTTGTAAGTTTTAATTTGAAGCTTATTCTAGAGAAAGAGAAAGAGAGAGACTAGTATTCTTTTAACTAATTAATTAACTATCTTAATTAAGGATAAATGGATGGACACAGTGAACAGAATTTGAAAGATGGGATGATTAACTCAGATGTAGAGACTAGTGACAAGACCCCAACAACACACACGCACAAATCAACTGTATACAATGTGTGTATCTGTATGTTGTCTTTATTGAATGAATGCCTCCGTTCAATCTCAAAAGACAAAGGATACCCCCTGTAGGAGCCTCAGCAGCTGTGCATGTAATTGTGTGGAAAGGGTTGTGCAATCCCCAACCACACCTCTCCTGAATCGTCACAGCTTGAGTCCAGTGGCAAGGAGAAGTCCAGGACGGTTGGAAACAATGCCGAGATAAGCGGAGAGCACATACAGCACCTAGAAGTCCCAAATGGTCACCCATCTGGTACTGGCCAGGCTCATCGTTGCTTAACTTTGGTGATCTGAGGGGAACCGGTGTGTCAAACGTGATTATGCCATTGTCTTTATCATACCTGTGAATGGGGAACTATTACTTTTCCCCCTTGTTCACTGACTACACAAGAATTATGACATCTATATATATATAAAAGCGAAAATGTATGTATGTGTGTTCGCTTTTTCTGTATGTCTACAAAAGGCTTTTTTCAGAGAAGCGGTCGGTCGGTTCACAACTTTTTAAAACTTTTTATATCACATATAAATCGTAATATCTCAGAGTTAACAACGAAGCTCGCTTGTCTATTTAATTTGCTCGATTTTGAGAAGATAGATATTCAACATTTGTCGCTTGCCGCATGTGGGTTAGTCTTTTTCCTATAATATCTTTGGAAAATAAAAATAAAAAAAGCGTTCCTAAATGAAATACTATCCCGCAGTCAAACTTGACCTCATTAACTCATTAAAACGGGCACCTGCCAAATCCAAGTAATTAAATAAATTCAAACGTGTTTCCGTTAACATCTCGTGGTGGGGCAATGGTTAACGTCGCAGGGTTTTTTTTTTTTCACACTTTAATTTACAACTTTGCCTCAACGGTTCGGGTTCGATCCTCATACTTACTTTTTTTTTTAACCCCCACCCTCACCCCCGGAGTTTCCACACACACCTCCAAACACCCGGACAACGCTGGGTACCCCTCGCTAGTGATCGATAAGACAAAGAAGAACCATGGTACATGTTTTTTGGAGTGCAGGCATGACGCATAAGACATAATGTAGAACATTAATATTTAAAAATATTTAACACATAGTAATCTTTTAACTAATTAATTAACTATTTTATTAAAGAAAAATGGATGGACACAGTGAACAGGTATTCTTAAGGCACATTTCGCTCTTGACAGTTATCAAAGTTTTCCTCTCAGTTATTACAGCATTATTGGTGATCTGCCTCGCACAACGTCTCATAGACCCATCTCTAATCTTTATCTCTCTCTCAACTTCGATATCTATGACGTCATACATCATGTTGACTGATGTCTCTTTGCTTTTTTTACTCTACTTTAACATATTTTATCTCACCTAACATTACATAACATCTCTTTCTGTTATTTTTTGTGAGAATTGATTTATTTCCCAAACTTCATGTCACTTCTAACTGTACTTAGTCAAACCCTTGTCAAAATACACACTACCTGATGTAATCACTATCCGATTTCTGCTAAGTTATTAATCGGATGTCTAGCAATTTCCTAAAAAGTTAATTGCCTGCACCTTGCTGACTCTGCACCCTATTTATGTCATAAATTTATGTGCGAGCATAATGATTACTAGTGGAGGTATCTACTAATATTTAATGGTGCTGTGTTGTCATTGCGTCTCTTAGCATCTTTATCTCTGATTACAGCATCCCCCACTCTATAATGATTTCCATTTCTAAAATTATTTTTAAATGGGTAGAAAAGGAAACTAAAGACAGATTTTTCAATGTTTATTTTTGGAGATAATTATTTAGCACATGATATTGAGACGGGCTGGTATTCTCTTGACTAATTATCTTATTTTAGGTTGACATGGAGGATAGATATCATAGGGTGGGCATTTCGCTCTTGTCGGTTATCAAAGTTTTCTTATCATTATTACAGTTTTATGATTGATCTTTCTTGTGCAAGTCCCATAGGCAAACTGGTATTTAATCCCCCGTTTCTCTGTCAACTTTAATATCCGTGGCGTAATGTGTCATGTCCTGACCTCTCCTTGTTTTTTTTTTAATTTACTTTTGATCTTTTTAACCTCACATGATATTTCTCTCAATTAACTTTCATGGTGACTGGTTTATTTCTCAAACTTTGTGTCACTTTGACCTATACTTAGTTCAATCCTTGTCAAATTAACACTAGCTGATGTAATCGCTATCCAACATAGGGCCATCCATAATGTAGCAAGAGTACAAAATCGGTTTTACAATTTGGAGGGGGGAGGGAGATGGCCTCATTGCTCTCAAGATAAAATCATAAAATCGGTAGGAAAAAATGGTATTAAAAGTCTTTTATGATGACATCTATTTTTCCTTCTGCTACCATTTATGCGAAAGAAAATGATGAGTTTCATAAGCTGCTGGGTCTATTATATTGGTTTATTCTCCAAACTTTGTATCACTTCGATGTGCACTTAGTTTGACCCTTGTCAACATTAAAACTAACTGATGTAATCCTTATTTGATATAAAGTCATCCAAATTATTGTTCACTATAATGTGCGCTTGCCTTTATTCCATCAATCATTCCCAATCCTCTCATAACATTCTTCATCATTTAACTGAGATTAAAAGACCAATTTCCCATTCACGATGCTTTTGTACTACCTTCCCACCACAGGAAGATGTGGACAAGTCCAAGCAGATGGGCGATTGGAAAAAACGGCACATCAGAAGAGTGGTGTATGCTGCCTCTGCAAAAATCGCCATGAACACTTAAAAGACATACTGTCATTTCCCAAAAGAGGCATCTCAGGCAATTGGCAATAAACCAAGATTCTCTCAATGGAAGAGGGTAAAACATGGGAGGATGAACCTTCTAGAACTGAACAGGGCCGTATTTCACCTGAATAGAGGAGGGCAAGTTATTACTGCAGTGGCCTCTACTGGTATGAATGCGACCCTTTCAATTTTTTTTTTTTTTTTTTTTTACACGGTGGTCACCACTTATCAAGGCCCGGAAGCCACTCAGGGATAAGGGTTATAGCAAGTACAGTACGTTAGTGTGGAGATTTGAAGTGTTTACTTAAGGGGGCAGTTCATTAGGAATTTGCTAACGTTGGACTTGAAGACATCCAAGTTGTAGTCAGGTGGGAATTCACATTAAGCCAGCATATTAACGACTAGTTTCCTTCTAGGTCCACCCTCCCAGACTTTGCCTTCTCTCTTTAAGAAGGGGTTGGTTTATTGCTAGTCGCCTGAGATACCTTTGACTTGGGAGTGCCGATGGGACTGCCCAAGCACATTTTACGGGTCAGAGTGCCCCTCCACAAGAATGCTAACTCAATCTCATTTTTTGACCCTGGTGTTACAGTTCTTGCAGTGGAAGAGAACTAAATACTCTCCCTCTATTGAGCAAGGCCCAAAAGAGTACTTATAGCTTTCTACTATGATTGTTCCCCCCCCCCTTGGACAGCTAGACTTTGGAATTCCCTCCCTGTTTCCTGCTTTCCCGACTGTACTAACATGCTAGAAGTTTAAATGAATATGAACAGATATCTCGCTGCTCAACTCTCTACTTAAAGTGCCCCTGTATGCATGATCCCTAATTCACAATAGATCCTTACGTTTCAGTGGCAATTTTCCTTGCTTGGGGTGAATATGAGTCCAAAAAGAAAAGAAAAAAAACAGAAGAGTTTTACACATTAGGTAACATCTCAATGTTACCTAATTTGTATATCATTTTGCCAAACGAACTCCCATTAATTAACAATTCATCTTTTTTTTTTTTTTTTAATTTGATGATTATTTTCATTATACTACCCACAGCTATATTTACAGATATTTTTTATTTGGATAAATGCATTTTTGGAATAACCCAGCTCTTTCCGGTCCTTTCCGGTTAGTTTATTTCTGACTGTTGTGATTCTTGCTTTTCTCAATGTTCCCAGGAAACGTCAGGCCACAGGTTCCACTAGTAAAATATAAAATCGTCCTGGTTTGAAATTTCTAAGTTATTATAAAGCTAGACAGATGACGTAAGCATGAAAATGGATTCTATATACTTACACCGTGTTCAAAATATCCTATCAAAAAAAAAAAAAAAAAAAAAAGAATCAATGTTTGATATTGTAATCTAACGTTTTGTTCGAAAAGTTTTTCAATTTTTGAGATGGGGATCAATAATTTGGATTATTTAGACTACTGTTCTCATCTGGGATATTATTCTTACAACGTTTCAACTGATGTAACTTCTTCAGGTGTGTCCCATTGAATTCAAGAATATTTCTGTCAGACTCAAGAATCTGAGTTCTTTAATGGAATGTGTCCCAACAAACTCATAGCATTGATAGTCACTCGCCATAAATACTCTCACTAAGCTGAAAAGCAGCAAAATCCCACCCTTTCACTGCAGAGGTTCCCTGATGCCGGCGAGCCTTCTACTCTAAAAGTTTCTTTCTTTGAACTGTTAGATTTTGAAACTATCTCCTTGTACCCTGCTTCCCCTACTGTACTAACATGTAGAAATTTAAGTGTAAAGTGAACAAACATCTTGCTGCTCAACTCCCTACTTAGAATCTCCCTGTATACATCGTTTCTAATTCATAGTAGCCCCTTACATCTCAGTAGCAATTTGCTTTGTTTTTGGATGAATATGAGTAAAAAAAAAAAAAAATTTTAAATAAGTATTCTTAAAATAACTAAAAGCTGTATCTCTCCTAGATCCCGTGTAGATAAAATGTGTCCTGGAATTGCCATTCTATCAATATTTATTCTGTTCTTAACTCATAATATTCATGAGTTATTTCCCTTGAACCGTATTCAAATTATCTACCCCGAATTATACTAACTAATGAGAGAATGCACTCTCTACTTTTATAAACCAAAAATATAACTAAATTCACACACATGCAAATTTACAATAGGACATTCTTCCTCTTATTATAGATTTGGGCTTCAAGCCAGTTGGAACACGCCCAACTAGCTCTCCATCTTAGCAGGGTTATTTAAACAACTCAAGTGTGGTTCTGGCCAGACATTTTTCATGGTCGTAGTCGACTTGAGACTGTAGTGAAGCCAAAACTACTATTTCTCCATTACATTCTCTCTACTCTTCCCTTTCCCCCTTCCTTCCTCCTTTCCTCAAAAATGTGACCAGAGGTTGTAACCAATCAGGACGGAGAACAGTTCTGGTGGGAAAGACAAAAAGAGAGATACAAAAAGTGTTGGAAGGAGACGCGAGTGGTTCCAGAGTCAGGGGACAAAAATGAAAATCACAAACTTTCTATAACCTGATACCACTTGTATGCTGAAATGAATATAAAACCGTTTCGTTTGGAAGTTCCTTTGTTTCTTTATTATTATTCCCAGGTCGGTTTCTACTCCCGTCTTATTAATTTCGATGACTCCCCAAAAGGAGGACCCGCCGAAATGGTGACCTGCCAAATAAGAATTACATTATGGTAACCGCCATAAGACTCCCTTCATTAGTCTCAGACATCATCAAGGTTGTGTTTATGCATACATAGCCCAATGTATCTCTCTTACTTCTTGTTTATCCTGACAATACATGTAAAAGATGTCTAGTAATTGTATTGGGATAATGAATTTAGAACAGAATCAGTAATTGTATCGGAATCAGGAAAAAATATTGGGATCCTCCCATAACTAGTTAGAAAACAACATAATACATTTCTTCATAATAAAATATTTATTTAAAAGCCCCAAATTTTCAGCGTAAACGTCCTCATCAGGAATGTAACAAGAAATTCTGTTTTCCTTTTTATTTTTTTAATGACATATTTTACACAATTAGAAAGACGTAGAAATCCGTTTGTTGTTATTGACGACGTCAGCTCAAATGTCGATATCAGCAGGAATTTATGCGCAGACATGTATTTTGAGATAAGGAATTATAAAAGGACGAGTTTTTGTTAGCCCCCGCCCCCAACTTTATGTTTTTTAGACCTTTATGTATTCACAAAAAAATACAACACACACAAAATGGTGACCATCGTCTGTGAAGAAAATATTCAAAGAGGTCGTTGCCAAAAAAAAAAAACGTAAACATCAAATTTTCTTGTTTCAGTACTTATTAAGATATAGTCGATTTTTTTTTAATATATCGTTTTTAGTGAAAACAACAGCACTTACTTAATTGATTTGTCGAAAATAGTAATATATCCAAAAATTACTAAAATTCATTGAGTAGAACAACTACTTTTGTGTTTTTAGTAAAACAAAAAAAAGGTCCACCATTTAAGTGTCGAAAAAGGAGATAAGCATGTTCCCTGTATTTGCAATCTTCAATGTGTTCACATCTAGGGAAAATATAATTCCCCCAATTTTCCTTAAAAACTACTTTTAACTATAAATAATTTTCTACTCGATTAATTTTCGTAATTTTTGGATATATTATTATTTTCGACATGACAAGTAAGTACTGTCGTTTTTGCTTAAAACCATATGTTTTTAATCGATCTGTCGACGCAAGCACCCTTATTTCTTAAAATTAACAGAAAAAAATATCATAGTTTGAAGCAAATTGTTTTCAAATGTAAGAATTGCTTCACACATTTTTCATTCTTTGGTACTTGTTCACTTTATGACCTAATCCCTGGCAACTTTGCACTCTTTTTATTTTTTTTTTATTTTTTTTTTTTTTTCGTTCAAGAAGAAAGAAAAAGGCATGATAAAAAAAAGTAAATAAATGATTAGTACTTCTGCATGTCAGTAACATGAGACGAATGTGTGCATTTTAGTTTCAAAAACCGCCGACAGGTGTCGCGTGTCAGGCAAAGAACAAAGGTCCATAACTCTTTCTTTTTCTAAAAGTACGTGCAAACTAGAATTATATTTTGCTACATTTTTATACAATCTATCTGTACAAAATAAAAAATTATTCTTAAACCTCTATAAATGTTTTCTGTTTTTTTTTTTTAATTAGATTTAGCTGCATTTTTATACGACCTTACCGAAAAAACAATCTATAAATGTTTTGTCTTTTTTTTTTTTTAATTATATTTAGCTACATTTTTATACAAACTTACCGGAAAAAAAATTCTAAAAACAATCTATAGATGTTGCATGTTTTTTTCATATTTATTGTTTTATTTTCAGTTAATCACTCATTGAAAAGAAATTATTTGGTCAATTTTTATGACGTGCCCCAGTGTTTTATAAACACCCCAACCTCCTCATGTTAAGAACGGCTTTCAGAATAAACAACCCCCCAACCTCCCTATGTTAAGAACGACTTTCGAGATTGGGGGTTATTCCGAAAGCCGTTCTTAACATGGGGAGGTTGGGGTTTGGGCACGTCGTAAAAATTCACCAATTATATTAATTATTAATACATTAAAATTATATTTTGATACATTTTTTTTATTCAATAAATGTTTCAATTTTCATATATTTTTGTGTTATTTCTTTCGTTATAAATTTTTGTGTTATTGTAAACACTTGTTTATATTTGAGGTTCACAGAATGGCCGCTAGATGTCATTCCTCTTTCCAAGAACAGGGGTCGATAACTCGTCTCTGTTGCTAATATGTAACTGTCCTGTAAGTGCCAAATGATTCCTTGGGAACGCCGGGTATGAACATCTGGTTGTATTAATAAATAAATAAATAAATAAAAGTGCAGCAATACAAAAACAATAAATAAATAAATAAAATACGCACCTGTTCTTTAATAGGTGTTTGCAAGATGCAACAACTTTAGAAGCAAAAGCAATTAATTGGAATCAAATGAAGTGTATATTTGCTTGTCTTTCGTGGACGTACTGACTCTCTAAAAAGTACTGACTCTCTAAAAAAAAAAAAAAAAGGAAGAAACGAGACGAAAACCACCCTATTGTAACAGACCTATGAATTAGATGGCACCGGTATTGTTTGTAATGGCTACAATTTGAGAAAGCGACACAATGTTTGTGAAAAGTTAAGGACAGTACAACAAAATTGGTTAATTTTGGCTAATTTAGTTCACAGAGTACATTCAGCAGCGAACGTGTCGCACTCGCGACAAAAAAAGGTGGTTCCGGCTTTTTTTTTTTTTCTTTTTCTTTCAAAGAAGTTTTTTTTGTGTTTATTCTTTGTTTATTTTGGACTTCTAATTTAAGCCTTGTGCAAATGGCAGTTTAATTATATTGTTATTCAGTATTGAACTGAAAGGCTTACTTACAGAAAGAGAGAGAAACAGGCGGACAGACAGAGAGGGGAAGGAGAGTGAATAAAAGAGAGAGAGAAAGGCAACAATAACCAAGAGACAGTTAGTGAGAGAAAGAAAGTAACGGTGAGAGCGAAGGCGAGATGAAGGGGGGAGGGGGAAAGAGAGAAATAGTGAGGGAGAGTGCAAGAGAGTGATAGTACAAGGTGGAACGATAAAATTGTCGCCCTAAAGAAAAAAAACTACGACTTTATTTTAAAACTTTTATTGAAAAAATCAATTCAGATAACTTGACTATGTAGTAGAGCTGGCATCTATTCAATGTAGCCGCCTTCAGCCTCAATCACTACCTTGATACCGTTCCGGAACTCGGAACATGCCTTTTCCACAAGCGCCGGCTGGAGCTTGGCGAATACTCGGCAGATGATAGCAATCAGGCTGGCTTTGGCGTTGTAGGAGGTCATGTTCGTGATGTTCTTGACGTATGGCCAAACGAAGTAGTCCAGTGGGTTCATATCAGGGAGGAGGGGAAGGGCAGTGAGAGAAAGGCACAAAGTACTAGCGCTCCTTCTGAAGCCAACCCTGTGTCTCTTTGGACTTGTGGGTCGGCGCTGAATCCTGCTGCTATATCCAGGGTCTGCCAGCAGCCATCTGATTTCACCAGGGGATCATCACACTCTTCAGCGCATCCAGGTATACTTTGGTGTTGACTTTCAAGCCGACTTCGAAGATGTGAGGTGGCATGTTGTGGCCATCACTTGAAATCACACCAAAGACCATAACCATGGCCGGAAACTTTGTTTTCGTAACCCTGGGGACGTCCCTGTTATTCATGGCAATCAAGCGATGCATTTTGAGGGTGCTGATTGCTGACAATTGTCCTGTGGTCATAACTTTGATCGGTAGAGAGCATGAGTTGTACAGTGGCGCATCTCTGATTTCACTCGTTGAACATTGTGTCACTTTCAGACATGATGGAAGGTTCCTATTGCTCTTGAAATTTGTACACAACTGAACAACTAGTAGATGGTCTGCAACAAAAAAGAAAACCGGAAATGGAATCATGTCGTCTTTTCTAGGGTAAGAATTATATCGTTCCACCCTGGAAGAGAGTGAAAGAAAAATTAGAGAGAAAGATAAACTGAGAGAGAGACAGACAGACAGAGAAAAGATAGAGAGCGAGAGAAGGAAAGCGAGAAATGAAAATATCAAGGGAGAAAGAGCAAGAGAGCGGAGGAATAAGAGAGAAAAACGGTACACAAGAGAGATAGAGGGGGGAGAGAAAGAGGACAATAGCCAAGAAAAAGAAAAAAAAACAGATAGAGAAAGAAAGAAAGAGAGAGTAACTGCGAGAGTAAAAAAGAATGAGAGAGAGAGAGAGAGAGCAATAGAGAGAGAGAGTGAGGGAAATAGATTGGTTTGGTTATTTTGTTTTACAGCATATCAACCCTTTTTAAATTTGTTAACGCCAAATCCATAGTACACTTTTTCAGCAGAGATAAACATTAATAAAAAAAATTTTTTTTAACCTGCATCACTGGTTAGCATAAATTTGGTAATATATATTTTTTAATTTATAAATCAAACCCTTTCTCCATCTTTCTTTTCCCTTGTATTTTCCTTTTATTTTTCTCCCTTCCTTCTCTCTCTCTCTCTCTCTCTCTCTCTTTTAATCATTTACATCATTCCATTCCTCACCCCACATCTCTTATCGTTCGACCTTTCCTTCTGCTATTTTACCATACCTCGTCATCTAAAACATTCACACACCGTGGAAGGGTGTGAACAGTAGCAAGCAACGGCTAATGATACACTACTTGAAAGCTCTTCGTTAAAACTCTTTGGCTTAACATTCACAGGCAACATGAATTGGAGCAAATACATTGAGGACATTGCCAAGGCTGCTGCAAATAAAGTGGGCTCCCTCTACCATGCTAGAAAGTTACTCACACCTGAGAGTATCTTGTACCTCTACAAGACCACCATTCGCCCATGCATGGAGTATTGCTGCCACATCTGGGCTGGTGCATCTGCTACTAGTCTCACAGTCCTAAACAGGGTTCAAAAAAGAGTCGCCAACTTAATAGGTCCCGCACTATCAGCCAAGCTCCAACCTCTGTCCCATCGTCAAAATGTTGGATCTCTGTGTCTGTTTTCAAGTATTTTAATGGAATTTGCTCTGACAAATTCCAAGCACTTGTACCCCTTCGACGTAAATATCCCCCCCCGACTAACCCGGCAAGCAGCAAAATCGCACCCCTACACGTTCATTCCTAGCAATCATGTTCGAAAAAGTTCACGTGAATTATTTTAGTTTTGAATAATAATAATAATAACTATTCATAACTATTAATTACAGTATTTTTACTGTTTAACAATTTCATTTCAATTCCATTATACATGTTGAAATCAATTACCTCTCATTTTTGCCGTTTGAATTAAACGCTTTTACGTTGCAACATTAAAAAAAAAACATTAAAAAGCACAATCTTCTTCCACAAACGGCTAAAAGAACATTTTCAAACATGATTGCTAGGAATGAACGCTGTCCACACTACAAATTTCCAGCTCTTTCAACGGGTTTCTTTTTCTTTTTCTTTTTCATTTCGATACTTTTTTGTGACCAAGAGCGGAGGTCCGCTTGAAATATAAAAAAAACAATAAAAATATTAAATACAAAAAGTAACATGGTTTTTCATGCTTCAAAAAAACCTCATAACCTTTAAATCACTATCCTAGAAGAATACATGTACTTTTACAATTATTTATATATATATATATATATATATATATATATATATATATATATATATATATATATATATATATATATATTGTATATATTTAGGCAGCATTTTCTCATTTAGACAAATATTATTGAATAGCACGGAATTATTGTTTTACAGTTTTCCTTTTTATCTTCTCCAACCTCCAAATAGTCCTTTTTGTGTTTTTCTCAAAATTGTATATGTTGGATCCATAATCGCGAGTGCTTTCGACAGAAGTACTTCTATCATCCTCAGGCATATTGTAGAAATAAATGTAGGGATTGTTTTTTTAATTTACTTATATATATATATTTTTTTCCTAGTCACGTGGTAATTTTCTATGTCACAGAAACCCTTTCAACACTAAAATTGAATCTACTGCAGATGAAGCAGAAGGGCTGGCAGAGTTTAAGTGTTCAGAACAATTAAGCTGACCTTCAGTAACAAAGACGACCTCTCCAGCTTCTGGTTGTCTGTTCTGGATGTGTATTCCCTACTCAGCATCTGTAATATTCATACAATTCGCTGCAAATTATGTTTGTGAATGTGGATTTTCTAACCTGGTCACCATTAAAATGAATTCCAGAAACTGTCTTGATGTTAGGAATGATATTTGCCTTGCTGTATCCAAGACAGCACCGGACATAAGACATCAGAGAAACAAGTCAAGGGGAAGAAGACATCCTCAACTGCATCAGCAATGCTTGCATCGCCTTCTGTTGAATTTGATCATGATTCTCATTTCAAAAAGAAATAAGGTTTGGAAAACACTCTGAATTAGTTTTTCATATTTGTCTTGTTGTGTCTAAGATGGGGATGAACATAAGAGGCCTCGTCACATGAGCTCAACAGCAAGTGTGTCATTTTCATCAAAATTTTCACTTTATAGTAGTTAAATAAACAATAACAAAGAATCTGCATTTCTGTGGAGGGGATCACGAGTGTTAAGATACTTGGTCATCAAAGGTTAAGAAACAGTTATAGAGTCAATTCACTATCGATTATTATTATATTGTACCCAATATATAGTAGTGATTTCAAAAGTTAAAAAAAAAAATATGACTTGGATGCCTTCAGCTAGAATCGAAACCAAAACATTGCGTTCCAGCCTTAGTCGTTACCGTTTGAGCTATTATCAGATGGATAAGAAATGGTTAAAAATGAAGCGACTATAGCATATAAATATATATTTGCACATGCATACAAGTGCATTTTAAGTTTTAATATTTTTTCAATTTTGACCTCTTAGCAGTTCATTGTAATGGCTGAAAATCCATAAAAGAACTGTCCACAAAAAATGCAATCATTTGACCCACCTCGCACTGCTTTTTGACCTTGCTTCTCGAAGGAGACGCAGTTTGAAAAAATAGAGAGAGACACACAGACAGACATAGTGAGTTTTATAGATTAGATTTAGGAACTCGAATTCTGACCATTTTTAACCATTTAATCCTCTCAAAAATGTTGTGCATTCTCATTAAATCTTACTCTCGAATGGCTTTTGGGCCTTGATAAACTATGACACAAGAAGAATATCCAAATCGTTTTTTAGTTTATATTGCTTAATTAAATCACAATTCAAGAGAGATAACTTATATCGATTTTATGCTTGTATTCTGTGTTGTTCCTTATTTTATCTTTCCAAGTCACACACACACACACACACACACACACACACACACACACACTAAAATTTAATCACACAGGAGTGTTTCTAAAATGTGCATTATTGCATTCACCAAAACCAAACCCATTGGGGTCAAAAAGCAGGACTCTTGAAAAAGGGCTCTACGTATTAGAAAACACTCTCCTCACTAAAAATATGAATTTTTAATCAATCAAGGCTCAAAAAAAAAAAAAAGCTTACTTCTGCCAGTTTCTGGAGCTTTTTAAAAAATATCAAAAGGCCAAAAAGAACTTCTTGCGACAGGCTGAGAGAGAGGACGCAGATAGCACGCACGCACAGCGAATACAGTAGCACACACAACAGGTTGTATCACACAGCAAGGAATATTGCTTGACTTTCTCTTTCTCTCGCTTCGCCTACAACACGTCATCTGTTTCTTTTCCTCGCACATTCCTTACTTTTTTCCTCTCTTCTTTTTTGTATACATTTGCACACAAAAAAAAAACTTATTTTTTTTCCTTTTAACGTAAATAAACAAAACTTTTCTTTTTTTTATTCAATTTTCACCCCAAACAAGACACAGTGACACTTTGGAGTAGGGGGTTACTATTAGGGACATTATTTGCGGGGGGGGGCATTATAAAGAGAAATGAGTAGCAAGATGTTTGTTCCCATTACACTTGAACTTCTGCATATCAGTACAGTTGAGAAAGCAGAATCCCGGAAGGGAGTTCCAAAGAATTGCAGTTCTGGGGAAGAAACTATTGGGAGTAAAAGGCTTTCTTACACCTAGGGATCTCTACTGTAAAGGGGTGGGACTTAGTTGCTTGTCGGGTTTGTCGGAGGTAGTCACATCGAGGAGGTACAAGTGCTTGCAATTCGTCAGAGCATTCACCATTAAAGTATTTGTAGAACAAGCAGAGGGATGCAACATTTCATCGATGGGACAGAGGCTGAATCCTAGATGACAGTTCAAGACCTATCAGGTTGGCGACTCTCTTTTGAACCCTGTCCAGGAGTGAGAGACAAGCAGCAGATGCACCAGCCCAAATGTGACAACAGTACTCCAAACATAAGCTAATGGTCGCCTTATAGAGGTACAGGATACTTTTAGGCGTAAGTAATTTTCTAGCATGGTAGAGAGAGCCCACCTTCTTTGCAGCAGCCTTGGCAATGCTTTCAATGTATCTATTCCAGTTCATGTTCCCTGTAAACGTTAGGCCGAGGAGTTTAAAAAAAGTATTTTCAGGCAATGTGTTCTTGGTCATTGCTATTAGTGGTAGAAAAGGTTTCTTGTAGTTATTGAAGGAAACAAGCTTACTCTTGGCAGCATTGAATGTGACCATTCATTTTTGTCTCCGTTCCATTACAGATTGGAGGTCATCGTCTAGTGTTTCTGCCATTTCCTTAGATATGTGTTCATTTGTTTTCCCCTCATGCATGTTATAGAGAGTGGTGTCATTAGCAAATATACCCATTTCAGAGACAATTTTATCAGGGAGGTCATTTATGAATATCAGGAATAATAAAGGTCCAAGGATAGACCCCTGAGGTACTCCCGCATTTATATCATATTGTTTAGATGTACGATCGTCAAGGACAACTTGGATTTTTCTCTTACTTAAGAAGGATTTAATTGCATTATGTATTCTTTCAGTGATAACATATGATCTAATTTTCCTTAGAAGACCATCGTGCCATACCCTGTCAAAAGCCTTAGATATATCAAGGGCTACCACTCTATCCTCCCCTGTTTTGTCCAGTGAACGGTATATATGTTCAGAGACTACAGTTAAGATATCTGCTGTTGAACGGGCTTGCCTAAATCCATATTGTTTGTTGGTCAGGAGTTTAGCAGCTGTTAGGTGTTGGACTAGGACTTGATTAACTAAGGACTCAAATATTTTGGTGAAAAGCAGGAGGAGGCTAATGGGGCGATAATTTAGTGGGTCAGTTCTTTCACCAGAATTCTTGAAGACTGGTACCACAGAAGCGGTTTTCCAGCAGTTGGGAAAGCAAGATTCGTTAAGGCATTTGTTGTAAAGTTTGGAGAGAACTAGATCAACTTCAGCAGAGCATTTTTTTAATAGCACAGCCGGGATGAGATCGGGTCCACATGCTTTTGAGGTGTCAAGGTTTTTTATGATACCATGTACCTGAGAAGGGGTGATTTTCAAAGCGTCTAGTGTGGCGTCTGTCCACAAAGAAAAGTCAGGGAGGGAGTGGTGTGCCACGTCCATTGTGGAGTTTGAGGCAAACCAACTGGTAAGCAGATTAGCCTTGTTGGTTGCCGTGCAAGCAACCTCATGATTGTTTGATAGTGGGGGAAATCGTTGACTGCCCATTATTTATTACACTGTTGGAGATTTTCCAGAAATCACAGGTTCCTAATTTCTATGCTTCGATGCGTTTTCTAGTGGTTTCAGTGTAATCCGTCTTAGCTATTGCTATTTCTTTCTTACAATTATTTCTAGCTTATATATACTTGTGTCTGTTTAAACTGAACTTATGTCGATTGAATCTGCAGAACGCATGCTGCCTTTGAGCAATGGCAGCTGTACAAGCAAAAGTAAACCATTGTGGAGAGTGGGGCTTGCTACTGAATTTACGTGTGGGAGCATATGCTTCAATTGCAGTTTTGAACCATTCAGTGGTCTCATTTGCACACTGTTCCGCTGGAAGAGTAAAAAGATATTTTGCCATGGGGCATCTCTGACAAGTTCCCTGATGGCTTCCCAGTCAGCCTTTTTGTAATACCTCGTTGATTTGAGTAGTGTGTCTTCAGTTTTACGGCGAGAATTTAGGGTAATTTCTACCATTATCACAGCGTGATCAGCATTCCCGAGTGGGCTGTGGGCATTTGTTGTACAATCATCGGGAACTGTTGTCAAAAATAGATCTAGAAGTGAGGCATGTTGATCTTGCTGGTCTGGGAAACGTGTCGGAAATGTAGCCGTCTGAGATAGGGAATGAGATATAGAGAAGCTATGTGTTGTGTTACCAGCTACGTCTGTGTAATTAGAGAATCCAAGCCAGTTACTGTGGTGGACATTGAAGTCACCAAATACATGTACTTGTGCACTAGTATCGAGGGAGAGTGCTATATCAGTGGTATCAGAGACTTTGTTTATTAAGGTACAGTCCTGTGTTGAGGGAGAGCGGTAGAGAAAATACAAGTAGCTAATGTTATGTTGCATATTTAGTCTGAAGCACATAAAGGCCTGGTCGTCTGATTCTAGTTTTATTTCTCTAGTCAGGGGGAGGGTGTTACGAATATAGACTCCAAGTCCATGCCTTTTATACTGTTTCATAGATTATTTCTTTTTCATTTATTGTTCAAAGTAATTATGTAAATCTCCGACAATTCTGTAAGAAGAAGGATATCTAAATCGCCTTTAGTTTATATTACTTAATTAAGTGACAATTCAAGGGAGATAATTCATATCGATTTCATGCTTGCATTCTGTAACAACGGACTTCAAACATTTTTATGTTAAAAATAAGTAAAATAATTGTTAAACTTTTTATTAAAAAAAAAAAAACATGAAAATGAAAAAATGTTAACAAACAACAATGAAACGCAAAATATTAATGAACAAAAACCTAAGATCACAAAGTTTCATTTACAATTGAAAAATTTGTTCACGAGTGTAGTTTAGCTTACTAAGGCAAATGTTTTTATTTTTAGAAAAGTTTCATTCGAGACAAGGGGAGATAAGCGGAACTTATTGAAGTCAAGTTTGTGAAATTTTTGTTAAATTAAAACAAATACAATAAAGTAACACAGTAGCACAACAGAAAACATTAATTAATAGTTTATAATCTATTAATTAATTATTCATTGAATTAAAATAAAATTTTGAAATAAAATAAAACAATCATTATTTGAAAATGTGTGTTTTTTGTGTTGTTTTTTTTTTTTTTTTTCGAAATTAAGTAATTGTCTTTCCTTGTTTCGAATAGAACGCTTCAAAAATGAAAACAAATAATTTGCATTGGTAGGCTAAACTGCACTTGTGCAAAAATTTATTTTCCATGTATTTAAATATATTTTTAGCGGAAAAAAACTCGTAAATCTATTTGTTATACTTAATATTTAAGAATTAAAACTATTTAATTTTGTAATGTTAATTATTTTAAACGTTTCAAAATAGCAGGGATTTAAAAAATCTTTAATATAAAAAATTTAATAAATTATTAAACTAATTTTGGATTGGTTGTATTATTCGGACTGTTCTGACTGTTCTGTTCTCATCTTGGTTGCTGCTCTTACAACGTTTCAGCCGATGTAACCTCTGTCATTCTTCAGGAGTATATTCACAATAGCTCTTATTGGTGAATGATGAAAAAAGAATTGCTTTTGTTCTTTTTTCCAACGAACCATAGACGTTAGAATTCCAAATGTACAATATTTTTATTTCGTTGGAAAAAAAGAATAAAAACATTTTTTTAGTATTCACCAATAACAGCTATTGTTTTGCTTGTTTGTTTTTTGTTTGTTTGTTTGTTTGTTTGTTTGTCTGTTTTTTTTTTTTTTTGTTTTTTTTTTACTTACGTTCATCCCGAACAAAGCATATCACCACTTGGACATAAGGGACTACTATTTGGAACCATGCCTAGGAAAGATTAACAAGATGTTGGTTTACATTACATTTAAACTTTTGCATATCAGTATGGTCAGGGAAGTAGGTAGCAGGAAGGGAATTCCAAAATCTAGTTGTTCAAGGGAAGAAGCTATTAAAGTAGAAAGCTTTTTTGGCATTTAGGTACCTCAATTGTGAAGATACACTTGGAGAAGATCGGCTGAAACGTTGTGAAAATACCACTCAAGATGAGAAGATTAATCTGAACAATCCAAATAATACAAATTATGAATCCTCATCTAAAAAAAAAAATTTGGTAACAAAACTTGGATTGATTGAGATTGTCGGACTGACTTCCTCATCTTGGTTGTTATAATCACAACGTTTCGGCCGTTTTGCCCTCTAGCCTTCATCAGGTGTTTTGTATCGAACTGGGGAACCGTTTGTTAGGAGTCTCGAACCCAACCCTTTATTATTATTACGGGGGTACCGTGTTCGGACTCCAGCTAGGCTCTGGGACATAGTTGCTGATTCTCTGTTTTGAATGTTACTTTTCACTGCCTTGTTGTGACTATAACAACCAAGATGAGGAAGTCAGTCCGACAATCTCAATCAATGAAAACACCTCATCTCAAAAATACAGACAAAAACTTGGATTGTTTGAGTGTGGATGTCAGGATCGACAAAACTTTGTCCATGCATCAACTGCAATGTTTATTTAAAACTATTCAGATCTTTATATGCAAACCAAAGTTTTACATTTTTGGTAATATTGAAACTTCATACCTACTCATAATGGCTGAATGTGCTGTCAGAACTTGGAGGCCGGTAATAGGCTGAAAAATGTGTCCTTGCTTACTTAGGCTGGTAACTAGTAATTTGTTTTTTGGTTTTTATGGATAACAAATTATATATTACAAAATTTTTTATATAAATGTATTTGTAATAAAAAAAAAAAACAGTATTTTTCTTTATTTTTTATTAGACGTTTTGGTTCACATCGTAATTAATTAACAAATAATAAAATCGGTTTTTTTGTACAGTGTTTTTTTTTTATAGCAGAATTTGAAATATATTATAAATTTACAAAACCTTATTTTTTTCAAATTGGTAAGTAATAAAACAGTATTTTTATAAATTTACAAAATATTTTTTTTTCAAATTTTTTTAAATAATGTAAGAAATCCCACATTGGTTTACTCTCGACAGAATAAAAGAAAGGCAACAAAAATCACAACAGGCTCACCTTTAAATTTCAACAGAAACTTTATTAAATTAAGATGATCCCACACTGCAAAAGATGTGCCATCTTTAGCTATCTGCTCGATGGAGTGAGTAATGCCCGTAACGGGTAGCAGTTCATGGATTTCTTCGGTGGTTGTAGGATACGGCCTCCTTGTGGTCAAAGAATTATTGCGGCTAGTCGAAGGAATAAGCTTTTAGAGTAGAAAGCTTTCTAGCATTTAGGGACCTCCACTTCCAGGATTTCACAGTGCATTGTGTCCAGACGGCAGACAATGGGGAGTCAAACTGTAGACTTTATAATCATCTCAGAGCGGCATTAATAATATATAAGAAGCAAATTCCGCCCAAAGAAGCAGCACAATGTGCCAATGATGATATATTTCGCCCAAACATCGGGCATAAGTGTTTTCAAATAAAGGTACCATTTCAACCCACATCCGGGCTATTAATTATGTCTCAGAGAAACAAAAGGACTCGAGGTTCCATGCCATAAAATTAAGGAGAATTTTCACGTGTTCCTCGACCACCGTTGTACTGACCAAAGATTTAGGTCACAAAACCAAAACCACTACTACCATCCTCTTCAGCACTATATTAAACCTTTCTCTTCCCTACAGTGTAAAAGACAATTCTCACTCCTTAACCCTTCCTTACACCTAGTCACCCTGCTTACTGACTCCTCCCCTACCAGCTTGCTGCTACCATCAAAGTAGAGCACGCTGGTGCCTTTTCAACGAAAACGAGATAGAGTTCACTGAGTCGACGTCCAGTACACACGTGTTTTGACGACTGCTATACTCATGTCATCTTACCATGTTCGCAGTGTTAACAGAAAATAAAATAATCCTTCAAATTAGTATTTGTGTTGTGTCTTATTCAAACGAGATAACAGCAAATATTACTACGTCTTTTCTGAAACTGAAAAAAGGCACCGACGAACGTCGGCGATTAACAACAAAGGCCCATCTGATTGGTCCAAACAAAAGCGTGGGCGGTCAAACTGCCCAATGAGGTGCCTGCTTATTTCTGCAGAAGTTCTAACACACTGTCAAGGAAAGGAATAAAAAGTAATGGATAATCATTACTTTTTAAAATAATGATGTACTTTAAAAAACTGTCA
Source organism: Euprymna scolopes (assembly GCF_053919585.1). Lineage (NCBI taxonomy): Eukaryota > Metazoa > Mollusca > Cephalopoda > Sepiida > Sepiolidae > Euprymna > Euprymna scolopes. The sequence goes on from NC_136511.1 coordinate 5,536,941, forward strand.
ATAAATGACGAGTAAGCAATTTGTCCCGAGGGACTTAACATTTATACAAGTAATTATAAGTAATTCAAATGAGTATCTGTCTGTTGTTAATTCAATTTTATAAACAATAGATCTAGTTTAACTAGATGAGTTATTAATAATAAGAAGGAAGGTGACTTTAATTTCAGTCAATAATCCCAATAATGGAATACAAGAATTTATTTTGACATTTTATCCGTACAATTCGGACAAACCCATTCACCCATCATGTCCTACTGTTCAACCACAATGCAACTGAAATAATACCAATTATCGCGAATGATGGCACAACACACCATATGTGTTGTGCCATCATTCGCGATCGAACATGTAGGACAGAAGAAGGGGCCTCCTTCTTCCATACATTCTGCTGATGCTGATTCAGAATCATTTTTTACCTTGAAGGGATAAACATTTTTTAACGAATGCACTTGTACACGTCCACTTGTTTCAAGGGTTGGGCAAAATTTACTCTCTGTGAAGGCAGTTGAGACTCGGAAGGGGCCCTGCATGGTAGAGAATTGATTCTCTTACATATAACACAACTGCAGAGAAAAGAGTTCACAACTTGTCTTCCCTGGAGTACCCAAAACCCGAATAACCTTAACTTTCTATGGGTTGAATTCGCTCCCATATGGCAGCAATTTAAGTGTGTTTCATTAATGACCAGTTTGGTCAGGTGATGATTTTTTCCTAGGAAACTTCATCTTGAATGGAAAAATATCAGAGTTCTGAATGCGTCCTTTGGCCCGCATCAGTCTATCTTTATCTAGAAATAAGCCAAGAGCCGTCAACCTTGGGGTGCAGCCTTATTTTAAGATTGCTTCAAATAATCCAATTCCAAGGGGGTCCTGGATATGACCTTAAACTATATCCGATGGTAAAGCCCCAGCTTGTGGGCTTTGGGGAGTGTGGAGCCACCCTTTAATTGCCATTGCTTCCAGGTCCACTCTGACCCGGAGTGGTAGTACCTGTTAGGGTCCCAACTATGGGCTAAATAGAAACTGACTTGAAAAAACATATTCTACTAAAAAAATTTTCTTCCAAATCACTGGATTTGGCATTAAATAACCTGAAAAGGGTTGATATGCCATAAAACAAAAGCAACCAACCAACCAATTCCAAGGGAAAAACTTCATTTCGCATATTAAAAAAAGCAACAATTTAGCTCTTTTATAAATATCAGTACTCCGGTGTCGCAACTTATCACTGAATCTTAAAAATTTTTTCTAAGACATTAATCGTCCTAGATAGTGTGGAAAATCAAATATTTTTAATGGTAAATAGCTCTCGTCTGAACTGGTTTTGTCTGAGAACATACAAGAAACGATTTTTTGTTGTTGTTGCCATTAAGACAGAGTAAGGGAGTAGGGGCCAGCAGATGCTATCTTGATTCAGCCAATCTGGTCCATAGATCCAAAATTTGAACACTAGTTTGAACTTAGAGGTAGTAACGCCTCTAGTTAAAAGATTCACTGGATTATCCAGCGAAGGTACATATTTGAATTTAGGGGTTACCCCACATTTGAGGCTAACCTCCTCCAAAGATTTATTTATATCTGATATGCGATTTTCCATAAAAATATTCTTTTTTTAATTTTTCCCATTTAAAACCCATGATAGGGCTACAAGAAAGAGAGCCTGTATATTGATAGGCATTAGGGCCTCCAAAGCATGAAAATTAACTTTATATAGCCATCAATTCCAAGGTAGGCAGTGATTTCCCTTTGAAGGGAGACACTTTTGATTTGGCAAACATCAAGGAACATTAAGTTCCTTGTTTCGCATATAATGAAAATCCATAAGAATTCTTAGATGCATCACGGAAACAAATGATTTCAAATGTCACATAGCCCACTACACAATTCAGGTCATTAACTTTCCAACTAGCCTTCATTTGTTAAATTCTGATCATTAGTCGCTGAGATTTGGAATTTATGAAATTGCCAAAAAAGGTTGTGTATATATATATATATATATATATATATATATATATATATATATATATATATATATAAATATATATTAAATCCCCAAAACAGTTTCATGGTAAACAACTGATGATCCCTTAAAAAATAAATTATTAGTGGTACTATAGTGAATTCGAGAGAGCAAGTTGATGCAGTGGTTGCAGGTGATTGAATGACTTATTGACTAAATGGTTTTCTAACGAATGATAAAAATTTTTTTTTTTTTTTGTATAGTTTTAAAGGTTAAAAACTTCCAAGACTATATATATATATATATATATATATATATATATATATATATATATCCCCAAAACTTCTGGCCTTGATGGAGGCGAGACTAAAACTTGATCTTCACTTGTTTAAGCAATAATGTGTGACCTTAAGGGCAAATGTCACATAGCCCACTACACAATTCAGGTCATTAGCTTTCTAACAAGCCTTCATTTGTTAAATTTTGTTTTAGATTTAAAGCTCATAAAAATTGCCAAAAAAATGGTGTGTATATATATATATATATATATATATATATATATATATATATATATATATATATATATTAGTAGCCAAATTGAATATTGAAATGCTCATATCTTAGATTCTATTGGACAAAACTACATGAAAATTTACAGGCTTTTTTAAAATTATAATACTTGTGTGTGTGTGTGTGTGTGTGTGTGTGTGTGTGTGTGTGTGTGTGTGTGTGTGTGTGTGTGTGTGTGTGTGTGTGCGTGTAGTGAGCAGAAAAAATATTAATTTTGTCTTTTTAACTCACATTTTTATTATTCAAACAATCTAACCGAAGCTGAATGGATGACACAACGGCTATATATATATATATATATATATATATATATATATATATATATATATATATATATATATATATTTCTCTTGTATATTCAAGTAGAGGTTCAAACCCTCCTCAGTAAAGTTCAAACGGATAACAAATGAAAACAAAAATCATCTTTATTTTAATGTCCGTTATAATGCGCAGAATTTATTTATATCTGTTGCAACCACAGTGCAACCATATTTGTAAATGTCAGTTGTCCATACCAGAAAGAAGGATTTGCTATTGTTTTGCCAGCGAATTACTGTTGAAAAAGGACAAAGTGTATCTAACGTATTGTTATGGGGTAAGCTGATCTACTAATTTCAGGAATAAATGGACTCACCCAGATATTATGAATATAATTAAATCTATACATTGATGTAACGATTAATAGCAGTTATGGCCCCAGAATCATGACGTGTTCTTATGTAACATAATATGTGCAATAGTACACATTCTGTTAATTATACCAGTGTGTTTGTCTTGATTATTCTTAGCTTGCAAGACTACGACACGTATGTATCGTATGATGAAAATAAAATTTCATAAGTGATTTTTTTTTTTACTTTTTCTTTTTTACTAACGAGTCACCACTTATCAATGCCTGAAAGCCACTTGAGGATAAATGTTAATGAAGTTTCTGAACTTTTGAGATGAAGATTGGTTATTCATATTATTTGGATTTATCGGACTACTGTTCTCATCCTGAGTGTCATTTTCACAATGTTTCGATCAATGTAAACTCCGACCTTCTTCAGGTGTCTCTTGTCAAACTCGAGAATGTTTTTGTCGAACTCGGGAATTTGGACGGAATTTCAAACAAAGCCCTTTATTTACTTCACGGGGGTAGTATGCTCTTGTTCCGTCAGCCATGACTGAATAGCAAAGTAATTAAAAAATCATCATTGTCCGCAAGGATCCATGCCACATTGGTTAGAGTACTTGGAAAAATCAATTGTGAAAGTGATATTCTCCTGAAGGTTGAGGGTTCAATTCTCAGTGTGGGTGACTGAAAAATACGTTTGCGAATTACTCGAAAAGTGAAAAAAATCAAATCTTAAAAATAGTTTTTTCTCTCTTATGGTTAAAAACTAAGAATTTTTACAGGGGAATATTTTACGTTACACCGGCCAAGGGAAATGATAAAATCTCAGCAAATCATTTCTTCTCTTGAAAAAAAAAAAAACAGATTTATTGTCATCTGGAGATATAGCTGAATGACAGAGCATTCGACTACAGATCGAATAATCCCTTGTTCAAGTCCGGGCGTACCTTACCATTTTATTTTAATTTTTCTTATTAATGATTTTAAACGAAGAGGTACTGTTAAAAATCGCAGCAAATCATTTTTTTGCTTGCATTTTGTTTTTTATCTATTTCTTTTTTTTACAAAGGAGCCGCCACTTATAAAGGCCCAGAGGCCACTCGAGGATAAGGACAATATCATAGCAATCGCTAGTAGTGGAAATTTGGTAAATTGAATTATTTAAAGGGGCATTTCATCAAGAATTTGTTCATGTTGGACTTGAAGACGATCATATTGCAGTCAGCTGAGAAGCAGGGAAATGGAAGAGAATTCCACAGGCGTGCAGTTCTGAGAAAGAAACTTTGTTCATGTAATCTACGTTTAGGTGTAGGCACAGATAAAGAGTGGAGGAAATTATTGATAGTGGTATCAGCTAGGCAAGTGTTTTTCGTGAAAGTTTGGCGAGGGGGGACCATAAATTGGAGCTCAGACGAGCACTTGCCATGAAAAGTCCGATGAAGCAGAGACAAGCTCCAACGTCTCTTCTGTGGGAAAGAGGTTGTAGGGAAGACAAAAGAGCATCCCCAACAAACCTACAAAGTCTATTTCGAACTTTGTCTTCTAGAAACTCTTGCCCAGATGTGGAAACAGTACTCCATCCTTGAACTACTTGGCTCTTATACGAGTAGAGAATTGCATCTGCTGGAGCAGTAGAATGATCCAACCATTTTTCCAGTAGCCTTGGCAATGGATTTGATGTACGTGTTCCATCTCAGATCAGGAGTAAAGGTCAGGCCGAGAAGCTTGTCAAAACATAAAGTCTCCCCAAGACGAAACCCATTCATTTTAGTTGATGCCAGACGGGGATCAGAGCATTGATGATGTAAAGATAGAGGCCTGGTTTTAGATGCATTAAAAGTAACCAGCCACCTCTTTCCCCATTGTACCACATGCTCAAGATCAGAGGAGAGAGAATCAAAAAGAACTTGATCATTTACAACCTTTCAAGTGTTGCCATAGATGGTAGTGTTGTCAGCATAAATATCTATGAATGATCTTAGGATGCTCATTGATGTAGATTAGGAAGAGAGTTGGGCCCAGGATTGACCCCTTTAGGGTCCCAGCTGACGAGAAAGCACCCCAGATCATTAAAGACCCTCCTCCACTATGCCGAGTTGAAAAAGTCTCTTTGGGCAAATTTTTATCATGCCTATAGTGTTAAAATCCATCTGGATCATCTAGATTAAACTTTTTCTCATCAGAGAAAATTACATTTTCCCACTTTTCTTCATTCCAAGTCTGGTATTTGGCGGCATATTGAAGTCGGTTAGTTTTGTGCTGTTCAGAAAGACGTGGTTTCTGCAGTCGCTTTAAATGATTGAAACCCTTCATTTTCAGATGCCTTCTGATGGTTTTAGGACTACATTCTGCTGCTGTTTGGCTTTTCAATCAACTCATACTGGAGTTTTTTTTAAACTTCTTCTGATACGGCGATCCAGTGATGGGGTTATTTTTTTTTTTGGTTAACCTGGACTCTTTTTGTGCCCATATTGATCTGGATTTCTTAAAAAATTTGTGATGACCGTTTTGCTACGATTCACTTTGTTTGCAATGGATCTATGGGAGAGTCCACCCCTATTAAGCTCAAAGATCCTTCCTCTCTCAAACTCTGATAATGGTTTCCCTTTTGCCATTTATAATTTAGTAAGATGTTTTTTATCCACTAACACGTTGCTTTTAGTGACATAGAAAGTTTTTCGCATTCATTTTTTCAAAACTAGCCGATTTTATTAAAGTGGTCTTATCAGTTTGACCAGGTGAAAATGTTTGTTTTTTAAAAAGTAATTATTAGATCAGGGTTAAGGTTTCGAATGAAGCAGATTTCATTTTTTTTTCATCATATTTTCCCTTTTGGCAATGGTTTCAACCATTTGTTTGATTAAAAATTCGATAATATGTGTAAACGCTTACTTTCTTAAGTGGTCTTATGATTTTAACCAGGACTGTTATATATATATATATATATATATATATATATATATATATATATATATATATATATATATAATGTTGTTTGTTTTTGGTTTTAGCGATATGTTTTGAATGAATTCAATTATTTACGAAAGAGCATTTTTACCTAAATGTGAGCTGGGAATAATTTTCCCTTTTAACCAATTTGGTACCCCCACATGGGGAGCAGTATATATTATTTTTAAAATGTAATTATCCACTGACACGTGTTTCGTCGTCTATGACTCATCAGAATGGCTGAATATAGCGATATTCGAAATCGGGACCCCACGGTAATTGGTTAAAAGGGAAAATTATTCCCAGCTCACAGTTAGGTAAAAATGCGCTTTCGTAAATAATTGAATTCATTCAATATATATATATATATATATATATATATATATATATATATATATATATATATATATATATATATACATACATATATATATATATATATATATATATATATATATATATATATATATATATATATATGTATTATTTACAGATACTAGTGTTTCATGCTTTTACAATCATTAGTGCAGGAAGTGACGATTGCTATTTCTCGGGAGATTTGAACCCAGCTACAAAGTCACCTTTGACTCCATTTGCTAGTAACTTTTATTCCCTGGACTGTGCTCAACTTTAAGAATTTTCTTCTTAACGGGACAAAATAATTATTAATAATTATTTTTTATACAGTATTTCATGCTTTCACAATCATCAGTGCAAAAGATGGCAGTTACTATTCATCAGGAGATTCGAACCAGTTACAAAACCGCGTTTGACTCCATTTGCTATATCTATATATATAGTCTTGGAAGTTTTTAACCTTTAAAACTATACAAAAAAAATATTTTTTATCATTCGTTAGAAAACCATCTAGTCAGTAAGTCATTTAATCACCTGCAATCACTGCATCAACTCGCTCTCGAATATATATATATATATATATATAATATTATATATATATATATATTATATATATATACTATAATACCAATAATTTATTTTTCAAGGGATCATCAGTTGTTTACCATGAAACACTGTTTCAGGGATTTAAATATACATATTAGGATGATTAATTGGAATCAGAATCGAGAATCAAGAAAATCAGAACTTTTTCAGGTATCGGAATCAGTATTGGAATTGGAGAAAATTGTGCCTACATTCCGATGCCAAAAACGATTCTTTTATTATTTGTTTTGTTTAAAACTCAATCTTCCATTACTTCTACTAAATGTAAAATGGTAAATGTGTATTGGTTTTAAGCTACAAACAAAATTAAAATGTATAGAACAGTCACAGAAATGTATTTTTATGTTCATGAACACGTATCACGTGGATTTTTATGGCAATTGAAAGAAAAATAACTCTACAACTAAATATTTAGTGATTTTAAAAGAATTGGAATCATTAATTGTATCAGAATCGGGAATTTAAAACAGAATCTGTAATTGTATGGGAATCTGGAAAAATTATGGAGTCGTCGTCTCATTATTACTATATATATATATATATATATATATGTATGTATATACAAACAAAATTAAAATGCATAGATATAGATGACTCACACAAATGTATTTTTACGTCCATGAAAATATATCACACTAGTGGGGGGTATCCGGCGTTGCCCAGGTGTTCGGAGCTGTGTGTGTTAAAAAGAGGTATAAAAGAAAAAAAAACTTTTGGTCGGAAGGTCTGATTGAACCCCGAAGCCTTGACGCAAAAATGGAAACGAAAGGGAAAAAAGCCAGTCACCTAACTATCTGTGCCACGATGGAGAGGAACTGATAAGGGCGTTATATGAAGGTTTATGAAGCGAAATGAACAGGTGCGAGGATGTCCGATCTATTTTTGTGCTGCAAGCCAAAGCATTCGCAGACATACACAAGAAGAAGCGAACACACACACACACACACATGCACATTTTCGCTTTTATATTTAGAGATGTCCCCCCTCCTGGTTTAGCTAATATATGATGGGAGTAAATTTTCTGTAAATGCAAACAGCGGACTTTATTTTGTAAACAAAAAAAAAACGTAATTATGTCTGTTGAATTTGTTCTGTTAGTGTCCAATCTGGAGGCCCCAACCCTGGTAAGCAAAAGGACCCAAATATGTATAATGTTATTTTTATGTTTTATGTGTGTAAAATTGAAAGAATTAATGGCAAAAACTGGGGAAAAAATGTAAGAAAGGGTGTTAAGAAATCATTCGTAGGTGTTTAGGCCCAAGAAAAAGTGAAAAAAAAATGAAAAAAAATGAAGGTAATCCTGCATAATTTGAACATAATTCTCGTGAAATCCCACCAAGCATTGATCAGACGAAACCGGCAATCATTGGTGTCAGCCGCAGAATACAGGAAAAAAAAAACAAAAAAAACAACCAAAACGAACTGAAATGAATACAAATGGGGGGAAAAAACTCCCAGAAAACTTACCGTGTAAAATGCAATTCTGTTTATTTTAGTTTATTTTATTTTGTTGTTATTTTTTTTGTTGGTTTGTTTTCTGCAATAAAATCAAAGAAAAAAAACAAACAGGAAAAAAGTATAAATAGAAAATAAATAAATAAATAAATAAATAAAACCAGAAAACTGACCGTGTATAATGAATAAATGTTTAATAGATTTTAGTCATATTTTTTTTATTGTTAGTTTATTTATGTAAAAAAGTATTTTTTAACCGTATAATTGTTAGGTGTATAACGGTTTGTTATGTGTTTTGTTTTCCTTTTTGTATTGTTTTCTTTGTTGTCGGTTTTTACCAATTGGAATGTCGTCTGGTTCCATATCAATAGCGTAATAGTAATTGGGCTTATGAAACTACCAGAAATTCAATGTATAGAAATAAATAATGAGTGAGTAACTAATCCGAAAAGAAGAAGTCAGTTCCCCCCCCCCCAGGCTCACATATAAAATCACTGAAAACATAATATAAGGAAAAATACAGTAAATAAAATATATAAATCGAGTAATCGTTTGAACATTTGAAGAACGCTAGCGGCTGACTGTTATAGTTTGTTGCAAAACCTTGAATCCAAGGTTAGTTCGTTTTGTTTAAGTAACCCTTCGAATTGCAGCCCCCCCCCAAAAAAAAATAGGAAAAAAAAAGGAAAAAAGAAGAAATAAAAGAAATGGTATAAGTAACCCATGTAATAAATATAATCGAAAGTTGCGTTTCACCCGACGATAAAATGCCATTCCATTTTTTTAAGCATCTAAGAACTCCAACCAGTGTTTCCTCCCAAATTCCCCTGCGGTGTTAAGTGGTCGTGGGGGGAGTATGAATGTAATAGAGAGAAAAGATTTTACCACATCCATTGATTCTTACAGGTTTTGGCAGTGAACTCTCACCAGAAAAAATATAGGAATGTACGGTTGTCGAGGAAGTGTAAAGGTAATAGGCCTATAACATACCTCTTACCAGAAAAAATATAGGAATGTACGGTTGTCAAAGGTAATAGGCCTATAGCACACCTCATATAATGTGCTGCAGTTTGTGCACATTACATTTGCATGAAATGTCTTGAGTTTTAATCCTATTGAGGTCAAAATCATAGGGGAAAAATGACTTCATTTATTTATATAGAAGAAGAAGAAGAAGAAGAAGATAGATAGCTAGATAGAACATAGATAGAATCGATACAAGAATAGAATAGAAGATACATATGCATTTATATATATATATATATATATATATATATATATATATATATATATATATATATATATATATATATATACATGATGAGAATAATGGAAGTAGTATTCCGGCGATATAGAGAAATAAAAAGGAACAAACCGAGTTATGCGTTCCTCAACGTTTCGTCTTTATTTTATCCAGAGGAAGTCTCGAAATAAAATCAAAACGTTGGTGAACACATGACTCAGTTTGTTCCTTTTTATTTCTCTCTCTCTCTCTCTCTCTCTCTCTCTCTCTCTTTCTCTCTCTCTCTCTCTCTCTCTCTCTCTCTCTCTATATATATATATATATATATATATATATATATATATATATATATATTTGAGCATCATTTTTTTTCTCTTATGCATGTTTCGTTGAACAGCAAGGATAATTCCTGTTTGTTTTTCTTGCAATTCGTTTTTTGTTCATTTGGCGGGCCAATGTTCGGACGTTCTGTTCGAGGGTAAAGATAAATTTGTCATAGTCGCAAATGTTTTCGACTTCCATGAGTCGTCTTCAGACGAATGACGAATTAAAAATTGCATTTGGTGAATTTATTGAAAAGTCGATTAAAATAGTTTAAAATCATTAAAAGACTTAAGACTTCCCCCTAGTTTTTAAATGCCCAAAAGGAGAATATGTCTCCAAAAAAGCAGCACGTACATCGGCATGACTAGAACTCGTATATCTCTCCAGCTAACATGTCACCTATCTTCCATGAACATTTACGAACACCTTGCAGCACATGACACCCCAAAAATGAATTTAGGATCATATTAATTAAAAACACTGCCATTTTAACCGTCCCACATTGTGATCTGTGCCTCCCAATCATTTAAGCGCTACTCATTCGCATGAAAAAGCCGACCATCAATTAGGCTCAATATTTTAATGGAATGTATTCTGATGAACTCGTTTCACTTGTACCCCCTCGACGTACATATCCCGACAAACCCACTTAGCAATAAGATCTCACCCCTTCACTGTTGTTGTCCCTAAATGCCAGAAAGCTTTCTATTCTGATAGTTTCTTCCCTCGAACAGCTAGACTTTGAAATTCCCTTCCTGCTCGTCCAAGTGGCGATATATGCTTTGTAAGGGGTGAACAGGAGTAAAAAAAGACTATGAGACGGAAGGCACGTGCTGTTCAGTGAAATATGCATAAAATATATATATATGTATATATTCCCCCAAAACCTCTGGCCTTCATGGAAGCGAGACTAAAACTTGCTACTCTGATTTCAAATGATCTGGAATAACAGCAAGGGGAGACTTTAAGGGAATCATCCATTATCCAGAGCCTATTTTTGGCACTTTTTTTCAGCCATACAATGTTCCAATCATAGTCATTTGTTTTCCTAGGTTTGTATATGAATTACAAAATATCTGATATTCCGCAAAACTTCTGGCCTTGATGGATAGGAGACTAAAACTTGCTATGGTTTCAAATGATCTGGAATAACAGCAAGGGGAGACTTGATTCCAAATATTTCTCATATGTTATATCTCCCCCTCTTTTGGAAATGTTGCATCCCTCTGCCTGCTTTACAAGTATTTTAATGGTGGACGTTCTGACAAACTACAAGCCCTTGTACTCCCTCAATATAAATACCCCCGGCAAACTTGACAAGCAGCCAAATCCCACCTCTATATAGTAGAGATCCCTAGATGTAAGAAGGCATTCTGCTCTAATAGTTTCTTCCCCAGAACTGCTAGACTCTGGAACTCCCTTCCGGGTTCATGTTTCCCCAACTGCACTAACATGCAGAAGTTCAAGTATAATGTGAATAGACATCTTGCTGCTCAACTCCCTACATAGTATCCCTGCAACTACTGTCTCGATAGTAACTCCCTACATCAAAGTGGCACTGGGCCTTGTTTGGGGTGAAAATATAATAAATAAAATAGGGTACGATCATGAATATATCCAGTATCAAATAATCCTTATACTGTGAAATTTATTTTATGTATGAAAACTAAAGAGGGGAGATATAACATATGAGAATTATTTGGAATCAAGTCTCCCCTTGCTGTTATTTCAGATAATTTGAAGCCATAGCAGCAAGTTTTTGTCTCCCCCTCTATCAAGGCCAGAGATTTTGGGGAAATATCAAATATTTTGTAATTCATATGCAAAACTAGGAAAACAAATGATTATGATTGAAACATTTTACGGCTGCATAAAAGTGCCAAATAGGCCCTGGATGATGGATGATCCCCTTAATGTGCAATCTTAAGGGTAAATGCCACAAAGCCCACTACACAATTCAGGTAATTACTTTTCCAACTAGCCTTCATTTGTTAAATTATGATTAATAGTCGCTGAGATTTGGAACTTATAAAATTGCCAAAAAGGTGGAATATATATATATATATATATATATATATATATATGTGTGTGTGTGTGTGTATGTATGTATGTATATGCGCAGATCGTCATATAATGATTAGATTACTCTGTCTGACGCTAAAAAACATTTTAAAATAAAATGTTTCAATTTCACCACCATTTCACGCGGTTAACGGTAGCCGATTGGATACGGTCCTTACTAATGAAGCCAGAGATGGGTTCTTTCACCGGGTTCGAATCTATCGACTGGTGTTAATCGTGACACCCTGCACTGATTCCCGAAAGGATGAAACATTAGTGTCTGTAGGTATTTAATAATTATTATAGTAAATAATATATATATATATATATATATATATATATATATATATATATATATATATATATATATATATATATATATATATATATATATATTTACTCGTAACCAAATTGAATATTGAACTGCTCATAAGTTAGGTTCTATGGGACGAAACTAAATGAAAATTTGCAAGCCTTTTTTAAGATTATAATACTATTCTATGGTTAAAACTTTATGACAATTCGTAAAAACAGAACCTATATTTTCAAACTAATAAAATATGCCCAAAATACCCAAATTTGCCTACATTTATATATATAGTGTCCTGGAAAGCTAGTTTTAGTTTTGCTGCTTTAGGATGAATTTTGTTTAGGGTGTTTTTTTGTGTTTCGTTGTCTCCCCTGTTGCCTTGCTAGGCCACAATAGATGTGTGTGTGTGTGTGTGTGTGTGTGTATCTCTATATATATTATTTTATTTTAAAAATAATATATATATATATATATATATATATATATATATATATATATATATATATATATATATATATATATATATATATATATATATATATATATATATATATGCCGCTCCTCATTTAGGGGGTACCAAATTTGGTCACAGGGAAATTTATTCCCAACTCGCATTTAGGTAAAAATGCACTTTCGTATAAATAATTGAATTCATTCAAAGAGTATCGCTAACAAAAAAAACAAAAACAAAAAAAAAACAAATAAAAACACACACACACACACACATATATATATGTATATGTATATGTATATGTATATGTATATGTATGTGTATATATATATGTATATATATACATATATATAGACATATATATAGACATATATATAGACATATATATATATACACACACACACGAGGAATATTCCTGTATATATATGTATATGCGTGTATGTACGTGTATATATATACATATATGTATATACATATATATATATATATATATGTGTGTGTGTATATATACATGGAGAGAGAGAGGGGAAGACTGATAATGAGAGAAAACAAGGGGGGAAAAAGGGTCAGGGTGAGGGAGAGAGAAAGAGAGGGGGTGTTTTTCAATGAAGAAGACACTATTGTTTGTTGGCGTCTGGTTTTACGACAAAGAAGTAGATCAAAAGACAAAGAAGGGAAAAGGGTGATGTGGGAAGAAACAATCGGGAAGACTTGAAGCAAAATGGGTGAAAAAATAAAATAACATAAATAAATGAAAAAATAAAAATAATGGAGGATAAAAAGGGAAGGTGAGATGCACAATTGATGTCAACCGAAGAAGTGTTTTTGTCGCTTTTTTTTCTTTTTCTTTTTTTAATCACAATTTGAAAACGTGAATTTTAAAGTAATCTCAGACGACCTGACACCAACGCACACTAGTAGGAGTCAAAGATTTCAAAGTGGAAACGATTTGTATTCAGAAATGTGGATTTTTTTTTTTTTGCCTTTTTATTTTTATTTTATTTATTTATTTTTTTTGCCTTTTTATTTTTTATTTTTATTTTATTTATTTTTTTGCCTTTTTATTTTTATTTTATTTTTTTTGCCTTTTTATTTTTATTTTATTTTATTTTTTTTGCCTTTTTATTTTTATTTTATTTATTTATTTTTTTGCCTTTTTATTTTTATTTTATTTTATTCTTTTGCCTTTTTATTTTTATTTTATTTATTTATTTTTTGTACCCCCCCCCGCGAGAGAGAAAGTGAAATTTCTCGTACTACAGAAATAGGACTTAAATCGTGACCTTCGTAATATATGTATTGATATTATTACAGCCACGCTTATACCCAAAAATAAACGCTTAGCATTGAATTGTGAGCAACAGTTGTTGAAGAAAAGGACCAACAACCGCGCATGTTAAATAAACAATTTCAACTAATCTGTGACTTTCGCAATATACATAGTATCTGTTCTTCAGATGCTGCACTTCCATTTCTTGTTCTCTTTCGGTGGAGGAGAAATCCTTCACGACTGAGACAATTTTTATTTTTGTACCTTTTCTCCACGTTAAAAAACGACCCTGGTGTCTAACTCTGTCCCGTGGGGAGGCATAGTAAATAGGTACATATTAATACTATAGAGTGTGTTATTTTGTGTGTAAAGCTTACATCTTCTTTCTTCCGAGTGGCCTTCGTTTAGTTGTTACTAGTCGGGGTGTCCTGCGTTGCGGGTGTTTGGACAAAAAAAAAAAAAAAAAAAAAAAAAGAAGAAGAAGAAGAAGAAGAAGAAGAAGAAGAAAGACAAAAGAAAAAAATGTGGTTGTACCTATTTACTATGCCTCCCCGCGGGACAGAGTTAGACACCAGGGTCGTTTTTTAATGTGGAGAAAAGGTACAAAAATAAAAATTGTCTCAGTCGTAAAGGATTTCTCCTCCACCGAAAGAGAACAAGAAATGGAAGTGCAGCATCTGAAGAACAGATACTACACTTTGATCTTGACCAAAAAAATGTGGTTGTAGGCAGGCAGGCTCGAACCCGTACCCCGAAGGAGAAAAATAACGCGAAAACAAAAAAGAACAAAAAAATGACGTCTTTGCCGTTGCGTCCGTCGCCAAACCGGAAGTTGCGAAGGTTTAAATTAAGGCTAGTCAATCGAAAAGAGCGGATGACTTTCGAAACTATCGGAGAAAAAGGCGACCCCTCCTTGAAGAAAGGTGCTAAGTTGAGGGTGAAAGAATTAATGTTTTTAATCAATTTTTCGGTATTTGTCGTCCGAAGGGTCGAGCTTCAAAACGAAACTGATCTCATGAAAATCCGTCGCCTCTGTCGAAAATTTTAGGCAGACATACATACAAACATGTAGGTGAGATTTATATTATAGAAGATGACCTTCCATTTCTTGTAATAATAATTTTACCAAGAATTCTTCATAAGTTTCGATGTCGATTATGGCTAAAGGAACTCAGGTTATATATATATATATATATATATATATATATATATATATATATATTTATATATATTTGAAATCGCAACTTTATAATATTTAAAATCGATATAACATTAAGTCTATAATATTATGTACGTAATCTGCAAGAATTAAAATATCATATTTAAGCGTACTTTACGACCTTTACGTCCCTGCTAGCTTAGATAAATACTTTTGTATAGCCAAGAACCACGACGACATTTAATATAATTTTGGGTGTACACGTTACTGTTTTAACGAAGGAAGAAATTGAAAGATATTTACACGGAACATGTATGCGTAATAAAATGAAAATATAATGGAATAATAGAAGAGTCACCAGTTAGCACTGGTTAGGTAAAACATAAACAAAGTTAGATAAAAGAGAAATTGGAAACATACGTAATTTTATAATAAAACTTTTTATCCCAGAAAACGAATATAAAAGTTATTTTTTAGTAATGAAAATGTTCATGGTCAAAATGTTCATGATCAAATTGTTCATTGTGTGACTGTGCTTATTTGAGTATTTGGCAGCGTGACATTGTGTATGTGTGTGCATTTCTTTGTTCTTGCAGTGTACCTATTTTTTAAAATGTTCTTACTTTGAAGATTGTAATGCTGGGTATGAGGCAGCCAAACCAGTTGCCAACATTGTCCTGCTTTTTATTGAAACCAATCGAGAGCTCTTTTCAGTATCCTCGTTGTTCCCTTAAGTGAAATTGTCTGGAATTGTCTGGTTTACCAGGAATATTAGTTATGTAGGACTTCAGGTTCTTCTTCATAAATCCTGTGGCACCTGTGTGTGCACATGTGTGTTGAAGCTGGTATGTGAATCACTTCACTAGTTCCTTTCGCTCTGTTGAAATGGGGTGTTCATGAAACCTTCAGGTTCCTTCATGCAAGTGCAATCGGTAAAGTCTGAATAGTTTGGGCTATTTGTCTCCTCCTTATATAGGAGCTTCCAATTTCACACTGTCTTATTACTTTCACGTATAGGTGTTACTTTCCAAAGATTGGAAAGATTTCAATTTGCTGAAAATACTTTGCTTTAATACCTTCATGTTGAAAGATTTTAGATTTAGAAAGTGAACTTCAGCGAAGCAAAGAGTGTAAGCAATCATAGTCATTTGCATTTTTGCGATTCAATCACTACATATATACGTTTATCGATCCATATAGACTCCTTACAATGTTTATCTATATATCTATAAAAGTGAACGTGTCTGTCTGTCTGTCTGTCTGTGTGTCTGTCTGTCTGTGTACATTTCCCTACGCAATAACTCTGTCAATTTTTAGTCTATAGACTTGAAATTTGAAATACCGGGTACTGAGATTTGGGAAAATCGATGTGACGGGTGTCAGCCAGAAATTTGGCTGTTAAGGGGTCAAATTTCAACGATTTGACCTTTAAGAACTCTACCAAACTCCTCCGACAATTTTGGGTCTAGACACTTGAAATTTTAGATATAGGTTCCTTGAACCTGGATCTAACTTAATAAAGTGATTTGAGCTCGAAACAATAAATTTTAAGGGGTCATAATAGGGGTCAAAGTTTAAAAAAATTAACCATTTTTTTTTGTTTTTTTTTGCTTTTTTTGCACAGCATACACCTCCAAACACCTGAGCAACGCCGGGCACCCCTGCTAGTATATATATAAAGTCGTATTCCTGTCTGTTTGTTTGTTTGTTCAAAATTTGATTAATATATACAAATGTTTCCTTACTTTACTCGTTCATTTATTTCTATATATAGTTTGATTCTTTTAAAATATACAATTAAGAGATCATGTCATTTCCATATTACATTAAGAAAAATCGATTTTATTAAATAGCGGTATCTTAATTAATGTTTCTAGCGAGAGAATTGTTTTAAGTATTCTATTTAAAATTGTTATTTAATAAATTTTAAACAATCATTATATTAATAACATATTTAATTTAATTTATTTGGAATTATTATTCCAACATCGATTTAAAAAAAACAAACTTTTTTTTTTTAGAGTTATTTGCCTCTAGAAACTCCTAAAAAATAATAAAAAAAAAAGAAAGATCTACTGCCCCCGCCTCTAAATTCAAAATTTACACTTTTCTGTCTTTTTTCACGTTAATCTCATCGATTACAAACTTAACTTTCTCATTAAAAAAAGGTTAATTTTTACGACGTGACCCAGCGTCGTTTAACCTAAAAAAAAATGAAGACCTACTTTTGGGGGGCCTAATACTTTTAAACTTCCTTTATAAATAATATGAAAGACGAAATTTTGAGAAAAAAGAAAACATTAACATTTTAGAGTGGGGGATCACTTTTCTGTATATAT
The DNA here is from genome assembly GCF_053919585.1 of Euprymna scolopes. Lineage (NCBI taxonomy): Eukaryota > Metazoa > Mollusca > Cephalopoda > Sepiida > Sepiolidae > Euprymna > Euprymna scolopes. Next base: position 5,554,610 of record NC_136511.1, read on the forward strand.
ATATTTAATGAATTTTATGAGACCATTCTGTACTTTCACCTAACAATTTTATAAACAAAACGAACCCCAAAACATGACAAATTCAATTTTTTTTTTTTTTTTTTTTTTTTTTTTTTGCTATCGAGCGGGTATTCGCTGCTATTTTTATTGACACAAAAGTTGAAATGATTTATTTTTAATTATTTTTTTTTGGGGGGGGGTCTTCTTTCCAGTGCTCAATATTCGGAGAATAGTTTCTTCTTTTTGTATCCTTTCTGCCGAAATATCTAGTGGAGAAGGTATCATGTACTTCTTCTTTTTTGGAGCGATTACATTTACAGGTTTTCATCCGTTCTTTTATTTTTGGAAATGTTGTGAGGGTATCCACGTTGCCCATGATGAAAATGATTAGTATAGCAGGTGTGTTCCAAACGGAACTTCATGTCAACCCAGGCAACGCCGGGTACCCATGCTAGTGATTTTCTATAAGTTAATCTGTTTTATTAAATATCAGCTTTATCAAAACATATCTGTCGGTTAAATATATTCCTTATTCCATGGAATTTTTTTTTTTTTTTACTCTGGAGTCACCACTTATCAAGGCCCAAAGGCCACTCAAGGATAAGGATTAATGAATGTAGATTATTTATAGGGACGGCTCAACAAGATTTTGTTTACACTGGATTTGAAGGCTACCATGTTGTATTCAAAAGCAGGCCAGCGGAACAGTGTTCGACAGTCGGATAGTTCCGGAAAAGAAGCTTTGTTGATGGAATCTGCATTAAGATTTAGGCACAGATAAAAAGCGAGAGAAATTGGATATAGTGGTTGTAGCTAGCCGAGTGTTTTCTGTGAAAGTTTGGCAAAGGTGAACCACAGATACGAGTTCAATCGAGCGCTTGCCATAAAAATAACGATAGATCAGAGACAGGCTCGCAACATCTCTTCTATAAGAAAGAGGTTGCAGGGAAGAGAAAAGGGCATCACTTACTAGGTTTCAAAGCCGGTTTTGAACTTTTTCAAGGCAGGAATCACTATGCGATTCAATCACCACAATCTTACTAGCACAACACTTAGCACTTTATTTTATTTTTCAGTCATCTTTGTTATCTTTTGCACATACACCCAACCAATCAATTTTGTACATATATATATATATATATATATATATATATTTTTTTTTTTTTTTTGTAAATAAATAAAGTCAAACCATCTTTGCTCTTTGTCCGCAAAATTTTCAAGTACAAGACATACAAATCAGCTGCCCATCGAAAACTCTTTTGAAATTAAACATGGCTTTCAATTCAACAAATAGTAACAAGTGCAAATGTTTATAGTGTGAATAAGATATGTATGCAAGTGATATATGTGAGTATTTGGCAGCGTGGCACTGTGTATGTGTGTTGGTTTAGCTTGTTCTTGTGTGTGAGCTGATGAAGTTTGTACATGAGTCATTGAAGATTCCTTTGTGACTTGCCCTCTCCAGTCAAAAGCACAGGGATACGTTCTTGGGTCTTTCAGGTGTACCGGGATAATTTCTCTCTCTCTCTCTCTCTCTCTCTCTCTCTCTCTCTCTCTCTCTCTCTCTCTCTTATATATATATGAATATATATATATATATATATATATATCTTTTGGCTGTTCATTTCCTCGTTTTATTGGAGTTTCTAAGTTTACATCAGTTTGTCAGTTTGACATGGACTTATTATTTTTCAAATTTAAAACGAATTTCATTTTGAATTAACACTTTCCTGTGAAAACTTACTTGCCTTTAGAAGTGAGGAAAAGAGCAAATCCAAACGAACAGAGAAAGAAAGCGGACAGTAATTAGAGATATTTACCTTTTAGCATTATTTACGCATATGTGTGACGGTTTAAAAGTTAGGGGAGGGGGACAAGGACATTTCATTTATAAATAAATTGTCTATTTACTTGCCTCTCAAAAGTTAGATACAAAGTCGTTTTTTTTCATGTGGGATGTATACAGTATCCCCAAAGATGGATGGAACTTGCCCTATTCACGAAATGCAACACCTCCCCTGATCGAGCACAGAACAGATACTACACTCTAATCTTAACTCAGAGGTTAAGAAAGTAGTAGCAGTGATATCTGTTTTCATGATGTGGTTGTAGTAGGAGTTGTATCATAGTGCTTTATCCATGGTAGTCAGCAATGTTCACTAACAACAACACATTTAATCCTTTAAGATTTTCGTATTTTTCTTAGCTATATTCTTCTTTAAAGGGAATTCAATATTGTTAGTATTCCCCCAATACACGCTACATATGGAGGAAGGAAGAAAGGAGCTTCTCAAATAGACGTCTGACTTGTCTTGAAGACAAAACCAAAGAGAGACTGAACTATCTTTTTGACACATCTCAGTATTCTACGTCATTTTTTAAAGCAATTTCCTCTTCGTTATGTCACTACTTCTTTCTCAAACACGTAATTCTCATTTGCTAACCTTGTTTTTGGTAACCTACCGATCATCACTTTACTATTGTTACATTTCTACCACGTTTCTGGAAATAGCTCGTATGTGGAAAGACAGACAGACAGACAGTTTTTGCCTTTTATATACAACCTATGTATAAGAGAGGGAGATGGTGAGAAAATATTACTTTTAGATAGCCACAAGACATTGCTTTCAGATAACGAGAAAATATTGTTCTTAGATAGCCAGTAGACATTGCTCTTAGATAGCCAGTAGGCATTGCTCTTAGATAGCCAGTAGACATTGCTCTTAGATAGCCAGAAGGTATTGCTCTTAGATAGCCAGTAGACATTGCTCTTAGATAGCCAATAGACATTGCTCTTAGATAGCCAGAAGACATTGCTCTTAGATAGCCAGTAGACATCGCTCTTAGATAGCCAGTAGACATTGCTCTTAGATAGCCAGTAGATATTGCTCTTAGATAGCCAGTAGACATTGCTCTTAGATAGCCAGCAGGTATTGCTCTTAGATAGCGAGAAGACTTTGCTCTTAGATAGCCAGTAGATATTGCTCTTAGATAGCCAGTAGATATTGCTCTTAGATAGCCAGAAGGTATTGCTCTTAGATAGCCAGAAGACATTGCTCTTCAATGGCTAGAAGATATTACCCTTAGATAGCCAGAAAATATTATTTTTAGATAACCTGAAGACATTACTCATAGATAACCAAGAGATATTTATCTTTAATAACCAGAAGATATTATTTTAGATAGGCAGAAACATTATTTTTAGATAGACAGATGATATAATTCTTAGATAAACAGAAGATATTTTTCTTAGATAACCTGAAGACATTACTTTTAGATAGCCAAAAGACATTAGTCTTATATAGCCAGAAGATATTACCCTTAGATAGGCCGAAAACATTAAACTTACATAGTCAGAAGAATTACACTTATATAGCCAGAAGAGATTATTTTTAGATAGCCAGAAGACATTACTTTCAAAAAGTCAGAAGATATTACCTTAGATATCCAGAGGACATTACACTTATATAGCCAGAAGGCATTACTTTTAGATAGCCAGAAGACATTTCACTTAGATAGACACTAGAAATTAACCCTCAATAGCTAGAAGACATCATCTTTAGATAACCTGATGACATTGTTCTCAGAATACACTCCTTTCAGTATACAGTGCTTGTAGAATTTCACAGTGAAAGCGGAAAGATCTATAATATAAATCTCACCTGTCTGTTTAAATGTATGTATCCATATATGTATATATGCATGTACGTATGCATATATGTATATATACATGTATATATGCATATATGTATATATACATGTATGTCTGCATATATGTATATATGTATGTATGTTTGTATGTATCTCTGCCTAAAACTTTCCATAGAGGCGACGGATTTTCACGACATTGGTACTATTTTGAAGTTCGACCCTTCGGACGACAAACATCGAAAAATTGGCTAAAAACATTAATTTCTTCACCATTAACTGGCCACTTTTTTACAGGAAGGGGTTGCTTTTTTGCCGATATTTTCGATTGTCTAGCCTTAATTTAAACCTACCTCACTTCTAGTTTGACGATGGGCGCAACAGCTAATGCTTCACGTTTGCTTTTTTTCACTTTCTTTTCTTCCTGTTTGAACCTGCCTACTACTACTACTTTTTTTTTTGCGCTCGCAATTTTCCCTTTTCTTTTTCTTCTTTTTTTTTTCTTTTTGCATAACCAACACTCTTACACGCACTTCCACTTTCTTTTCCGCCTTTGGATCACGGGTTCGAGCCTGCCTGCTTACTTACACATTTTTTTGTTTTGTTCAACACACACCTCGAAACACCCGGGCAACGCCGGCCACCCAGGCTAGTCTATGATATGAATCTCATCTGTCTGTTTAAATATATGTGTGTATGTATGTATGTATGTATGTCTCGCATAAACTTTCTACAGAGGCGACGGATTTTCACAAGATCGGTATCATTTTGAAACTTCGGACGACAAATATCGAAAAGTTGGCCCAAAACATTAATTTCTTCACCCTTAACTGGGCACTTTTCTACGTGAGTGGTCGCTTTTTTCGCCGATATTTTCGAAAGTCATCGCATCTTTCCGATTGACTAGCCTTAATTTAAACCTACGTCACTTCCGGTTTGGCGATGGGCGCAACAGCAAACACATCACGTTTTTTTTTCTTTCTTTTTCTCACCTTCTTTTTCTTCTTTAGTGGTATGGGTTCGAGCCTGCTTACTACTCCTATTTTTTTTTCTTTTTTTTTCTTTATTTATTTATTTATTTTTTTGCTCAATTAACACCCTTACACACACCTCCACTTTCTTTTCCGCCTTTGGATCACGGTTTCGAGCCTGCCTGACTTCTACAACTTCAACACACACCTCCAAACACCCGGGCAACGCCGGGCACCCAGGCTAGTTACTTATAAAGAAAATTCTACTAAGAGAGGGATTATTCTGAGAAAATAGTATTCTAAGAAAAACCTTTCTCCTTTGAAACTCTTGTTACTCTTGTGCATTAGTAATCTTTGTTTTCAACGTGATTGACCCTCAGCCACTGCTTTCTAGTATCTATATGGAGAGAAATGTGAAAAGGAATTCTAAGTCCCACTAACAGGGCAACCCACATGTTATAACGCTAGCGTAAAAACAAAAAGGAAAAAGAAAGGAAACGAAAACCTTTTCTTTTTTTTTTTGTTATATGTTTTCGTTTCTTTTTTTAGTTATGTGGATAGATAACACTTATCTGAAGCCCGTCACAAACCTGAATTGACGTAAAGAAACAGAAATAGAATAACTGTCTGGTCTGTACGCCCTTTTCTCAAAGAATAGGGCGTAACTGCATTCTTTAAGACAAATGTGCACAAGGGAGGCGAGCAAGAGGCAGGGGTGATGCGACACAATGTGACTCTTTAGATTGCCTGCATCTCTGAAGAAGGGCCAAATTACTCTTTTCTGCTTCTTGCCATGATTGCAGAGTTGGATGGAGTCGGAGGTTTTAAAAAGAGCTGGAGGCAGGGTCGTGCTCGTAAGAATGCAAGGAGTCAGAGTTCGAGTTTTTCATATCCGCATATTCAACAATGTGAATAATCGAGGATTTTGAAATAAGGAGTTGGTATTGAAATTCTAGGAGTCAGAGTTGAAATCAGGGTCAGAATTTTTCAAATCTTTTTGCTTCCTCAACGATGACATTATTTGGATTACCTGCATCTCTGAAAACATACCTGCATCTCTGAAAACATACCTGCATCTCTGAAAACAAATCGACTTAGTATTTGTTATGGCATTGCAGGCCAATAATAGCCAAAACAACACACAGTCGCATAATTTACAAAAAAGTGTATTAACAAAAGTATGTTACAGAAGTACACGTCATGATTCTGGGACCATAACTGCTACGAAACGCAGTATTTACTTCCTTCCCACAGCAGGAAGATGTGACACAAGGTCGGAAAGTGAAAAGAGTTGAGCCAGTATCCCTGAAGGAGGAACACTTTGGCCTTTTAAAAACTGTCGGAGCAGCCCATTCAGCATTCTCCAGCTGACATTGGATTTGAAGACGACCGTGCTGTAGCTAGCAGGGAAGCGCTCTTCAAATACAAATATCAACAAATACGGCCTCATAATCTAACTTTGTTCATTCCATTATCCTTTTCGTTTCCAATCCTCTCAGCATATTCTTCATCATTAAATCAATAATCTATCCATCTCGTTAACTTATATATTATATTTTGATCTCGATAAGTGGCGACTCATCACTTTAAAAAAAGATGGAGTCAAGGATGAAAACAACGCATTAGTGGAAGATTTTGTTGCTTGAAAGAGATGTACTTGAATGTTGATTACAATCGGGCTGAGCTCGACAAACCTGACTCTTTGGATTCACTATCGATTTTCAGGTGGATTTTTGGCGAATTGATATTTCTATTAAAAAATAATAATAAAAAATAAGTTATATTATTCATTCGCGACCAGGATTTATATCTATTTACTAAACTTTTATAAATGGGATAATAATAATAATAAAAATAATAATAATAATGATATGAACAACAACAACAACAACAACAACAACAACAACAACTGAATCTTGAACACCTAGACAAATGGAACAAGCATAAACCAGCAGCAGAAAATGAATATCACAAAATCCTATGAGATATGAATATACAAACAGATAAGCCCATCCAAGCAAGGAAACCGGACGTTGTACTAGTTAACAAGAAGGAAAAGACTTGCCAGATAGTAAATTTTGCCATTCCAGCAGACCACAGAGTGAAGATCAACGAGACGGAGAAGCGAAGCACATACACTGAACTGGCCAGAGAGCTCAAAGAAACATGGAAGAAGAAAGTCAAGATAACACCACTAATAGTAGGAGCGCTAGAAACGATACCATAAAACTTTAAAAAAGAGAACAGGAAAGATTGGAATCTGAGGGATGGCTAATAAGATACAGCGGATAACAGTAATAGAAATGGCTGAAATATTAAGGAAAACCCTTGAATGCGGAAACTAACGCACATGAGCTACAAGCACAAACTGGACATGCAGAAAATGTTACAGATGTATAATACAAAGGAGAATTACATGGAATCATGAAAACTGAATCCGAACAGAAACGAAATTTCGATTGCTTTAAAAAAAATATGGGATCATTTAGGCGTTGTTTTTAATAATGGCATGAAATATTCGTTCTCTCTCTGATATGCATTTTTATAATTCTCCCCCCCCCATATCTTTCTGTCGTTCACTCCTCCTTACACCACCTCTCTTTCTTTCATTTATTCCTCCTTACACTCTCTTTCCCTCTCTCTCTCTCTGTGTGTGTGTGTGTGTGTGTGTGTGTGTGTGTGTTTGTTTGTTTGTTTTTCCACTGAACAGAGATGGCTATCTACTGAAAATTACCGGTGTTTATGGTGAAGTTTCCCTTAGCAAAACATAAATCTGGCCATAATATGTAATCGATGGAAAAGAAATCAGTATAAGACATGATTGATGTCACTGAACACGTGATGATAAGGATTTCACAAGCAAAGAGGATATTAACACAACAGAAACGAATTTACAATTACTTTCTATAAAATAATGGATCATATTGTCAACTGGTCCAATTACATAGAAACTTGATCCTTCAGTGAAAAATTGAAGAAGATCGAAAAAAAAACAAAAAAAAAAAAAGATAAAAAGGAGGGGGGTCAATCATTTGCTTTGTTATTGATTTGTTATCTTTGTACCGATTTATAGAATGAATCTTGGAAAGAAAGAATGAAAAAAAAATCGGAAAACCAATCAATTGAAACCCTAAAAAATTGAAACCCAAAAACTTGACCCCCACCCCTCAAACCGGAAGTCCAGTCAATTGAAAGATTATTTGTTTTTTGTTGTTTTTTTTTTTTTTTTTTTTTTATTTAGAAAGAAATATGCCATTTCAATTTTATTAAACAGTTCGACATTTGGATAATTTGGTTTTGTACATCCGGGTCTTCCATTATGATGCGCAGTATTAAATATTATAATTAGGCATTAACTTGCCGTAGTGATTGTGATCGCCTGTTTAATATCTCTCCTGTCTCATTTTACTTCAGTTTAAGTCCTACTAAATCCAAGGCCCCTTCCAGAGGCTAATACTTAATCTGTATATGAGATACATAAATATTCGAATATTCCATTAAAGTTCTCTTTACCTGCGAATGGTTAGGAAAGCCATAGGAACATAAATCTTATTCTCCCTAACTGACCAGTAAGTTCTGTCATAGTACAGGGTGGAACGATAAAAGTGTCGCCCTAAAGAAAACAACACTGCAGTTTTATTTTAAAACTATTATTGACAAAATCAATTCAGGTAACTTGATTATGAAGTAGAGCTGACATCTATTCAATGTAGACGCCTTCAGCCTCAATCATTGCCTCGATATGGGTCTGGAACTGGGAGCATGCCATTTTCACTATCATTGGCAGGAGCTCAGCAGAATACTCTGTGGATGGCGGTGATCAGGCTGGATTGGTATTGTTGAAGGTCATGTTGGTGATGTTCTTGACATATGACCAAACAAAGTAGTCCAGCGGGTTCAGGTCGCGGGGGGGAGGGGGGAGGCAATGAGAGAAGAGTACAAAGTCATAGCACTCTTTCTGAAGCCAAGCCTGGGTCTCTTTGGACTTGTGAGTCAGTGAAGAGTCCTGCTGCCACACCCAGGGTCTACCAGCGGCCATCTGATTGCACCAGGGGATCACCACACTCTTCAGCACATTCAGGTACACTTTGGTGTTGACTTTCAAGCCAACTTCAAAGATGTGACATCGCATGATGTGACCCTCACTTGAAACCACACCAAAGACCATAACGATGGCTGAAAACTTTGTTTTCAGCACCCTGGACATGCTTCTGTTATTTTTGGCGATCCAGCGATGCATTTTGAGGGTGCTGGCAATGGTCCTGTTGTCAAAACTTGGATCGGTAGAGAGCATGAGTTGTACAGCGGCGCATCTCCAATCTCGCTCGTTGAACATTGTGTCAATTTCAGACATGATAGAAGGTTCCTATCGTTCTTGGGATTTGTACACAACTGGCCAACTAGTAGATGGTCTGCAACAACAAAAGAAAACAGGTTTTCATCAAACGGAAATGGAATCGTGTCGTCTTTTTAGGGCAACAATTTTATCGTTTCATTCTGTATACTAGCAGGCTGCCTAGCTTATATGCTTGAATATATTTTAATTTATACAGATTTCATATTTATTATTATAGAGCCAATTCGCTATTGATTATTATATTGTACCAAATATAGATTAATGATTTCAAAAGTTAAAAATCAAAAAACAAAAAAAATGATTTGGATGCCATCAGCATTTATTTTGGTTTCTTTTCTTTCAGAGGATAAAGAAAACTTTATGAAACCTTTGTCACCAATAAATGACACGCAGCTACTTCCGTCTGATTGCAACTCGATAATGCATTATGATGATTCAAATTTTGCTATCGACTGGTCAAAACTGACAATCATGCCACTGAAAAAAGAGGTCAATATTGGACAGCATATTGGCATGAGTCAGTTGGACATTGTACAGTTGCAGAGATTCTACGGTTGTCCTGAAAGGAAGTTGGTGCCAGATATAGGTAAGTCAGTTCGTATGGGACAATCATGTTTATATATTGGTCCTCATTAGATCACCATTAGTTAAGCTTCCTCAGATGCCAAACAACATCTCAGGAAGAGACCAAATTTACAATTGTGATACATACAGCTAGAAAATTCCCTCCCTTTCTTAATATCTTCCTCCTTGTTAAGAAGCATCCTGGTTCCAGTGGAAAAGACTCAACTGCCTAACAATGAGAATGGAGAGATCAAAAGTTGATATGACCAAATGTGTCTAAAAATTGACCAGATCATCCATAATAAAGAGGAGAAGCGTATGATGTCACACTGTCTTAATTGCCCTCTACTCCCCAAACGGTGTAGTTTGAAAGATCTTAGAGAGTAGAAAATAATGCAAAGGACTGTGTCAAAAAAGTGGGAAGCAGTATGTATGAGTCAATCATGTCGACACATTGCTCTTCATTAGATCTCTGTTAGTTAAGCTTCCTCAGCGATGTCAGCCCTCAAACAACATCTCAGGAAGAAACCAGGGCACAGCTGTAAAACAGACGGCAAGAAAATCCCCTCCTTTCACAGACATGCTTATGGTTATGCCTCCTACCCCTTTCTGAATCCTTCCTTCCTGTTTTAGAAGCATTCTGGCTCCAGTGGAAAGCATTCAACCGTCTGATAATTGGAATGAGGCGATTAAAAGTTTCTGTGGCAGGTATAGGCTTACCCTCATAAAAGTCACAATCTATTGTATAAACAGCAGCTGAGTGTGTGTGTGTGTGTGTGTGTGTGAGAGTGTATATTTCCAGCTAAAAGTCAAAAACTACAAAACAAACATGCACAAAGTTCGCATATCCTTGAGAAACCTTGTCCTGAATGAATAATCTCTTACAATGAATAATAAAAATATATTCATTCTTTCGGGGTAAATTGTATCAGATTTTGTCAAGAAAAATTTAATGATAAACAACTACTCAACAACTTAATCTTAAACCAAAAGTAATGCCTCCTATTTTTTAACAAAAAAAAGTTGAAGAACTACAAAGATGGGAGTGATATCACTAACACGAGCAACATTTTTTGTCGTGAAATTTATTTTTCTACATATTCACCACCATTCTCAATGCACTTTTGCCAATGATGGGTTGGTGTCTTTGCATGTGTGTCCACAGCATGCTTTGTCACTTACATATATGTCGCCATTCTGAAATCGATGAACCCATCTCCTGCACTGTGCTGACATTAACTGCATCAGCTTCATAAAAGTTTAACAGACGCTGATGAATGTTGATCGGTTCAATTTCATCTGCATAAAGGAATTAAATGACATATCTCTACTTCTGACCCATGTCCATGACAAGTTTTGCTATCTTAGAGTCTCACACCGTCAATATCTGCAACAGAGAGATGAAACTGTCAGGTCATGAATGCATACGATCAGTCATCATAACAATGCAATTTGCAATCTCTTCTGATCCATTTGGGCGGAATAAAATATAGGAGGCCTTACCTTTGGAATGCCTCTCATATATGCGATTAAGACCCAGGGCCTTCCATATGATTATAACTCGATAATGCCTTTAAAGAATCGAATTTTCAGGTACTACACTCTGATCCTATATCAAAGTGCCAAGATAGGGTTGGGAGGGTCTTACTAACAAACATTTTATTCTTTGTTTTTCCCCACTCCACGTTAATGAAGTTTTTATGAATAAACAACTATATATATATATACACTAGCAAAAGTACCCGTCGTTGACTGGGTTCAAAAACAGCCTACAGAAAATGGACTCTGATTTATGAAAGTATCATAGGTTATGAAAAGGAAGGGCTGTAAAGAGATAGCTTCGAATTTGGGGGTATCAAAACTAAAGCAAAATATGATGAAAGTAAAAATAAAATAGATAAACCCCATAATTTATTATACCATACCTGTTCACACTGAAACAATATTCTGCGGATCTATATTAAAAAACCTTGTTAAACTTTTTGACATATTTCCATTCGATGGAGGTCAGGTGTGAACGAACACCTCATAATTTTATTATACCATATTTCTTCAAACTGAAACATAATTATCAAAGTATACTTACGCAGATAGATAGGAAAAGTCTTTATTAAAGTTTGTGCCTATTTCCATTCTATGGAGGCCAGGCACAAACGCAGACCCCACAATTTTATTATACCATCCCTATTTAAGTTAAAACATACTTATCAAAGTATTCTTATGTACATCTATATCAAAAACACTTGTAAACGTTTTTTTTTAATTTTTAAATTTTTTATTTCCATACTTTGTGGACCAGGCGTGAACACAGACCCCACAATTTTAATGAACCACCGTTCTGCCAGATCAAACCTACCCATTCCTGTATCTCGATACATCTTCTATCATTATATGTAATCAGTTTTTTAAAATAGTCAACCATTCGTGACCACACACACACACACACACACACACACACACACACACACACACACACATTCAGCTTTATATTATAGATATATATAAAACAGTAGATGTATGTATGCGTGAAAATATTTAATTGATAAACTCTTAAACTGCTGGTTGCATAAAACTGAAATTAACAGGAAATAGTAATCATACACCAAGGCTGGTTTATAGCCGACATAATTCTATTACTTTTGTGCATGCGCAAATTCATTCACAACTTGAAGTGGTTTAATTTTAAATCTTTCTTATCTATCTCATGATAGCTCAAATGGTAGAGAATGCAACCAGAGCGCTAAATTTTTTGGTTTTGATTCTAACTTGTGACATCTAAGACCTTTTTTATGTTTCACCTTTTGAAATTAGTATATATATATATTTTTTTGATTCATCCAGCCTTGACAGACGTGTTTTTAAATATTCTCTCCAGCACTTTTCTTTTAATGATTTGGAATTCATTCAATTTGCGCTTTTTTCCATGGAACTCTGCCTTTTGGATTATTTTGGACCATTTGGAATTTACCCATTGGATTGAAATTTTAAATTCGACCGTTTTGGATTTTACCATTTTTGGATTTTTACCCTTCACCGGACTGTCCATTGATGTGAAATCTTTTTATCATTTTTCTTTTGCCTCCTGTTCCCCTTACCTCACCCTTTTTTTTTTAACCAAGTAAGATCTGTGACTTACTTGTAGTTTCATTAAATACTTTTATATGCAAAATCCGATCCTGCATTTTGCTAATTCCTGCCCTCTGATGAGAAGGAGAGTATTTCTTCGAAACTCCGCGGATTAAGGACTATCCACTTATCTTGTGTTTCCTTTTTTAAAATTAAATATGTTTTTAACTCTTTTTCAAGATGTCTTTTAACATGTTTTATTAATCATTTGTTCATATTATAAGCTCTATTTCCTTTTCGGTTTTATTGAGCTTTTACATCTGGCTGAGTTTATTTTACTTGTAAATATTAACTCTTTAATATTTATAATATATTTTAAGTTTACCATTTTGATTACCTTGGTAAACTTATTGTAATTTTTATTCTATATATATATATATATATATATATATATATATATATATATATATATATATATATATTCAGTAGAGAATTGGTTCTATAATAATAAATATGAAATCTGCATGAATTAAAATATATTTAAGCGTATTTGACGACCTAGCAAGGCCGGGTGCCTCCTGCTAGTCTTCAATAAAAATTATTTCAATCGATTTGGGAATTTAAAGTAAGGCAGGCCTGGAGTAAATGCGGTATTATGGTGACTGATTATTCTAGTTAAGAGTATGATTTTCTACTTTTTAGTTACGATAAACAATGAAGCCCATTTTCCCACATTTTGTTGGCCTTGTGCCTAATTTGTTTGAAAAATTTATATATATATATATATATATATATATATATATATATATATATATATATATATATTGCCCCCCACCACCACGCAAATAACTATTTCAAAGTGCCAAGAAGTTATCCTAAAGGCACCTTCCGTTCTTACAGCTGACAAATAGTAAACATGGAAGTCAAAAAAAGATATTTCATTCTTTACCTTAATTTTCATGAAATCGTAATCTCTACCATCTTGGACTGAACACCTTCCCACACCTCGCTTTCAAATAAACCATACAAAAAATCCTGCCCACTCAATTGAGAGCAGGAGACAACATGATAAGGTACAGCTGAGATGAACCCAGTCAGCTTAAAGGAAAAGCACACATTCCTAAGGTACCGGATGGTAGCTAAGTATACATCCCTTCCATAGACCTTTGTCTGATAAGGGCTTTCAATTATTAAGGGGCTAGGAGAGTTGTTGATATGGAGGCTTTGTAAACAGAGGGTCATCCTTAAGGCCCCTCTGAAAAACCCCACTCCCTTTAGAAAGTGTGTGTTGATAAACTGGGAAAGAAATAACAGACATAATTGCCTCCTTTAGAGATTATCTCTATCATCAGAAAAGCTGAAATTAGGGCTATTGCATGAGGTGCCCCCCCTCCCACCCGGTCTGGACTGGCGATCTGGGCTGTTGAATTAAAAATTCTGTTGGGTTCCCCGGGAGGGGGGGGGTCTAGAATTTTTATCCTCGGGGCCCAAAAAAAAACAAGAGACTAGACCATTCCTGTAATGACCTGGTCCCTACTGATTGCGGTGTAATATTGTTCATGTGCAGTTCTAGGAGGTCCACCCTCCCAGGATTTGCCTTCTCGCTTATTGTATGTCAGAGTGCCTCTCCTCATTTTTCAACCCTTGTGTCTAAGTTCTTGCAGTATGGGAAAGATCTAAACACTTCCATGGCATTAATTTTAATGTGGAAGTTGACAACCTTTAGGTGGTGCTTCCCGTGAGTACCTGGTTCAAAAAGGAACTGAGGAAACAATGTTAGCAAGAGAATAGAGACAAGTTTTTTTTTAATAGAAATAACTCCAGACAAGGCATGAAGCTACTTGATGTAAGGAGGTAAAAAAGAAAAAAAATATACTACTTCCAGGTCAAAAACTTGCCAATGATAAGTGTTAGGTTAAATAGATTCTGACCCAACAAACAGCAATTCTTTCCTCATTGTCAGAAAGATCGCAATATGAATGTGAGAACTAAAGGACAAAATAAGCGAAGTGTTGAGGAGTTGCATAAGTCCCCTGAAACAAATAAATAAAAAGAAATACACTATAGAATAATGTAAAATAAACTATTGTTTATTTTTTGTTAAAAGAAAAGAAATTATTTTTTAGTGTGCGCCAAGGTGGCAGTCTGTATGAAAGAAGGAAGGGAGGAAGAAAGTGAATAAATGTTGGTGTTGGTTGTCCCTCTCTGATGAGAAAAGTTCCTCTTGCCTTTTTATATTTCTTTAGCGGCTCCCAGAGGCTTGCCAAAAAATAAGTTTTTTAAATCGAGCCCTGATTGGTCAAAATTCATATTTTTGTCGGAAAAAAAAGTGCTTTCAACTATGTTTGCCATTTCTCAAGCATCCTGCTTTTTGACCCAACAGGTCTGGTGTGGGTGAATGCTGTAATGAATTTATAAATTTTAATGTGTGTGTGTGTGTCTTCTATAATGTAAATCTCACCTGTCTGTTTAGATGTATGCATGTATGTATGTATGCTTGTATGTCTGCCTAAAAATTTCAACAGGTGACGGATTTTCATGAGATCGGTATCGTTTTGAAGCTCAACCCTTCGAATGACAAATATCGAAAAATTGACCAAAAAAAATTAATTCCTTCACCTTCAAATGGGCACTTTTGTACAGGAAGAGGTCGCTTTTGTACAGGAAGGGGTCGCTTTTCTACAGGAAGAGGTCGCTTTTTTACACGAAAGGGGGCACTTTTCTACAGGAAGGAGTCGCTTTTTCACTGATATTTTTGAAAGTCATCCCCTCTTTTCGATTGATTGGCCACTTCCGGTTTGGCTAAGACGTCACATTTTTTTGTTTTTTTTCCACATTCTTTTCCTCCTTTGCGGTACGGGTTTGAGTTTGCCTGCCTACTACCACTTTTTTTTTTTTCTTCTTTTTTTTTTGCTCAACATACACCTCCAAACACCCGGGGGGTAATGCCAGGCACCCAGGCTAGTAGAAAAATAAAAATAAGAAACAGTGCAGGTCAAAAACTTCCCAACGATAAGTGTTAGGTGGAATAGATTTTGACGCAACAAACAGCAATTCTTCCTTCTTTGTCAGAAACATCGTGATATGAATGTGAGGACTAAAAGACAAAATAAAGGAAGCAAGAGTTATAAGGCTGCCGAAAGTAACCCCAAGATCCACTTTTTACTCTCCTTATTTATGTCTGCATTTAGGACTAAAGGCACCTTCCAGAATAATAATTTAAAAAAAAAAGAAGAGATATAGACTAAAAGAATACCCGTCCCAGGGTAGGTAAAATGAATTCCCTCAACAGAACAGTTTTGTGCTAGTTTTATATCGCCTTACAAAACTTAAAATCAAGATATTATGATACTAAACCTTATCTCTAGAAACCTTATTCTAACATTGATGAAAATCTATTACATTATTTATTAAATGATTTTGATTCTAGAAACTGTCTAAAACTCAGGACTTAAGCTTAAGGAGTCTTTAAAAAGAAATTGAAATTCAGAGAATCTTGCTTAATTGGTGTCTAAAGACAATGGATTAAATTTAATGCAAATCTAAAATATCTGAATTTTCAAATGGCAAATTGTTCCCTTTAGCGTTTTACACTTTTCTTTAACAGTGTCGTTATATTTGAATGAACCCAACATGTTGTAGACTCTGTCACAAGGAAACGGAAGAAAGGTAAAACTTGGTGCACTTTTTCTTTTCTTTTTTTAACAAAAAAAAAGCCTTTATATCTGGTATTTCCAACAACATATTTTTTCCAAATCTTTAAACACTTCAGTTCATTTCTTCTCTGGCCACGTTTGACTTTTCGCCTCTGCTCTGACACCAGCTCCGTGTCTCAAACACGTGTTTTTCTCGTCATGTTTCGAACGCTACTTTTCCAAATATTCATGTCTCGAACATGTCCTTTTCCGCTCTCTCCCGTGTCTCAAACAGGTCTTGAATACATGCTTCTCTGAACACGTATGTTGTTTTAATCTCTGCTTTAAAATACTCAGGTAGAATTCCATGGCACTAATTTTCCTGTAGAGGTTGACAACCTTCGTGTGGTTCCTCCTGTGAGCACGTGATTCTAAAAATATTTGAAGAAACCAATGTCAGCAAGAGAATCACGACGAAATTACGTTTACTTTTAGGGCTATCAGATCCAGAATCTGCCAGATATACGGCATAATCACATTTGACAAACCAACCAGTTCCCGTCAGATCACCGAAGTTAAGCAATGATGGGCCTGACCAGTGCCAGATGGGTAACCATTTGGGATTTCCAGGTGCTGTATGTGCTCTCCGCTTATCTCAGCATTGTTTCCAGTTGTCCTGGTTTTCTCCTTGTCACTGGACTCAAGCAGTGTTGATTTAGGAGAGGTGTGGTTAGGGATTGCGCAACCCTTGCCTCATGATTACATGTTCAGCTGTCCCTACAGGGGGTATCCTTTGTCTTTCAAACCTGAGTGGAGGCATCAAGACCCAGAATTAAAACTATACATATAAACTCGAAGAATACCCGTCCCAGGATGGGTAAAATAAATTTTTTGCGACACTTTTATGTCTTCTTTCAAAAAATAACATCAAGCTATGATCATACTAAACCTTATGTCTAGAAACCTTGTTCTTGGAATGTCTTGAATTCTTTGGAATACTGTTCTCATCTTGAGCGTCATTTTCACAACATTTCGGTCAATGTAACCTCTTACCTTCTTCAGGTGAACCTTGTTAAACTTGGGAATGTTTCTGTCGAACTCGACAATCTGGACGGAACTTTGAACAGAACTCTTTTACAAATTTACTTCATGTGAGTAGAATGTTCTCATTCTGTCAGCCATGACTAGATAGAGGTCCTAAGTAATTCGCAATTGTGTTGTTTTTTTTTCTTCCATTAAGGTCGATAGTCAATGCCAGAGGTTCAGCACGCCAACCATTGAACCAGTTCCTGGCAGATATAATCACCCCAATGATAGGCAAATCTCCATCATGCGTCAAGAATTCAGCTTACTTTGTGGAAATAACCAACAATGCACCCATTTATTCCAGATGTAGTGAGTCTGTTCATGAAAGTACCCACTGAGAAGACTCTGACAATGGTATGGGACAAGCTGACTTTGGATGCTTCACTGAAGGAACGCATTTACATCCCAATTGACAAAGAAACTACATATTTTATGATGGGATCTGATATATATTGGCAGAAAGAAGGTCTGGTGATGGATGGGATCACCATTGTCTCCAGTGCTGGCCAATGCATACAGGGAATACTTTGAGAAAATGGCGTTAGGATCAACACTACTAAAACGAACATTATGGTTGTGATATGTGGATGACACATTCATACTCCGACCCTATTAGGAAGATGTTCAAACACTACTAAACCAGGTGAACTCTATCTGTCCACCTATACAGTAATAAGTAAACATTAATAATAATAATAATAATAATAATAATAATAATAATAATAATAATAATAATAATAATAATAATAATAGTATGGGGTGTCCCAAAAGAAGTTGATGGTTAAAAAAGATTCATAACTTTCTTAATTTTTCATATTTTTCATTTATTTTTTCAGATCATCTAGACTAACCCTTCCAAGGTCATCATGAGTCGTTAAACTACCGAGGAGTGGATATTTATCGTAGACGCGTATTTTCAGTTGAATGAGTCAATATCAGAAACTCAAAGAGAATTTCAACGAAACTTCAACACAAGAAATTCCCCTACTCCCAATGCAATAAAAGCTATGGTGGCTCGATTTCATGAGCTAGGGTCTGTATCTGACCTCCCTAAATCTAGTAGACTCCATAGTGATGAGAATCGTCAGAGATTAGCAAAGAGTGTGGCCGAGGATCCATCCACATCAGTAAGAAGGAGATCAAGTCAAATTGGTGTCTCTCGATCATCTCTTCACAGAATGCTTCATGAAGAGGGCAAATTTCCATATAAAATTCAATTGGTGCAAGAGCTTCAGCCAATGCAAATGGACAATGCCCTGCAGAGAGCACAAGAGTGTGAAAATAAAAATGGTGGACATTTGAGTAACATCATTTTTCATAACTAAAATTAGACCTTGTGAAAAACATACCCTAGATTAATTTGTGTAAATAGAATTAGAATAAGAAGACTATGATATCTTACTATATCTTGGAAAATCACGGAGAGGCTCATCTACCTACATATGAAAATTGATAAGCATAACTTAAATATTAAGGAGGTTAATCAGATTTAAAATCCGTCAACTTCTTTTGGGACATCCTGTATATACTAGTGGGACCTGTGAAAATTTTACAGGGGACTCATTCATATGTAATATAGTGAAGTTAGCATTCTGTAGTTCAGTGTAAATGGAAATGCTCTGATATTATTGTAGTTCTTTTGTAAAAGCTGCAAAAGTATTTATCTAAGCTAGCAGGGACGCCCAGTAAAGCCCGGTCATAAAGTACGCTTAAATATGATATTTTCATTCTTGCAGGTTTCGTATATATTATTATAGAGTTAATGTTCCATCAGTTTTTATATATTATAAAGTTGCGATTTTAAAAAAGTACATATGATTTGGGTGCATCAGCTTGAATCAAAACCAAAACTTATGAATATATATATATATATATATATATATATATATATATATATATATATATATATATATATATATATATATATATATTCATACTTATGGATATATATATATATATATATATATATATATATATATATATATATATATATATTCATACTTATGGATATATATATATATATATATATATATATATATATATATATATTCATACTTATGGATATATATATATATATATATATATATATATATATATATATATATATATATATATATATATATATATGGTAAAATTATTTATAAAAAAATAAATGACTTGAGTGCCATCAGCAATAATCGAAACCAAAACCAAAACTTATGAACAATTCTTGGTCAAAATTATTTCTTACAAGAAATGTAAGTCCATAACAATTAAACGACAGTCACTCGGATGTAAGCGTGACACAAAATAAATAACACACATGCTATCCTATTAATATATAAATGTCTGGCTGTGGAAATGCTTATATATTCTCTCACATCCTGAAGGTTCTATTGCTTATTGCTTGTTAGGTAAGCTTATCATGATGACATCCTTAGCGAGTATAAAATTCCTACTTATGAGACATTGGCTTGGGTTATAGTTGGTTGCGACGATCACATCCCTTGTTCGAGATGAAAGTAGGTTCATTCCACTGTGGAATTTTCGCCGCGGTTATCTTGGTTTGTGTTAATAAGACTTTCTTGTGTGCAGCGTGTTTGCTCAGTTGGTAGAGTGCTTGCCTCGCATGCAAGAGGCTCAGTTTTTGAATCCCAAGTTCAGATGTGTCTAACTGATGAGCCCAAATGAGGGCGAAACTCGAATCTTGGACTTCCAGTTTGTTGGCTTTCATGGCTCCTGTGAGATGCGACATTGTCTGGCTGTGGAAATAATTATACATTGTCTCACATTCTCCAGGTAATATATAGATAGATATCTACAGTAATATATTGTGATACATAGTATTAATGGTTAGTAATAGTGATATTTACAGCTAGAAATAAAATAGGTTTAATGGTTCCTCCAATTCATACTGGGATTGGCTGCAAGGACCCGTGGCGC
>NC_136511.1:5579858-5617358 GCF_053919585.1 Euprymna scolopes
ATAATATATATATAATATATATAAATAATATATATATGTAAATAATATATATATATACATAATATATATATAATATATATATAATATATATATAATATTATATATATGTATATATATATATATATATATATATATATATATATATATATATATATATATATATATATGACAAAAAGTCTACATTTCAAATTCCAAGATGTTGTCCATATTACCATCTATTTCTTTCAACATATTAAAATGTTCAATTCTTGACAGCATCTGTTTTGTAGCACAGAACCAGTCATGTGATTATACGCCAATTTTTTAAAAATCTTTTCCGCCCTGACTCATCAGAAGAATAGAAACTCATAAACTTAATAAAAAATAAATAAATAAATAAAAGGGATATGGGCATGATTACATAAATCCGAAACAATCGGAAGAATAGTGGGAATTGCGTTTTGTTTTAGTTACGCCATGTTTGATTCAAATGTAGAGGCATCAACGCCATACCAACATATGATGTAGTCATCTATAATATAAATCTCACTTGTCTGTTTAAATGTATGTATGTATGTGTGTGTATGTTTCTGTGTGTGTGTGTATGTATGAGTGTATGTTTATGCATGTATGTATTTATGTGTGTATGTGTGCGTATGTATGTGCCTATGTATGTATGCATGTCTGTTTGTATGTATGTATGTATGTGTGTATCGCAACAATTTTCGACAGAGGCAACGGATTTTCACGAGATCGGTATTGCTTTGAATCTCGTCTTCGGACAACAAATATCCAAACATTGGCTAAAAACATTAATTCCTTCACCCTCAAATGAACACTTTTCTACAGGGAGGGGTCGCTTTTTCGCCGATATTTTCGAAAGTCATCTCCACTTCCGGATTGGCGATGGGCGCAACAGCTAACGCGTCAGTGTTATTTATTTTTTTTTTTTTCACTTTCTTTTCCTCATCCGCGGTATGGGTTCGGCCTATCTCCCTCCTACTACTTTTTTTTTTGCACTCACAATTTTCCTTTTTTTTTTTCTTTTTTTTTTTTCTCAACCAACGCTCTTACATACACCTCCACTTTCTTTTCCGCCTTCGCATCACGGGTTCGAGCCTGCCTGTCTACTACATTTTTTTTTTTTTTTGCTCAACACACACCTACAAACACCCGGGCAACGTTGGTTGGTTGTTTTTTGTTTTACAGCATATCAACCCTTTTTGGATTATTTAATGCCGAATTCAAAGATTTTGAATAAAAAAATTTTTAATAGAATATATTTGTTGTTTTCACGTCGGTTTCTATTTAACCCATAGTTGGGACCCTAACAGGTACTACCACTCCGGGTCAGAGTGGACCTGGGAGCAATGGTAATTAAAGGGTGGCTCCACACTCCCCAAAGCCCACAAGCTGGGGCCTCACCACTGGATATAGTTTAAGGTCATATCCAGGACTCCAGGCTTGTATTGTAATAATTAACACTAAAATATCTTATATAATCCGTTATTAATTTATTATTTATAAATAGTTTATATATTTATTTTCTTCAATGTTATTAACAATGGTTAAATCTAGAATGTATGTATTTATTTTTATTTTTTATACGAAACTAATTTTTAATTTATTAAATTTTTATACGATGTTTCGGTCAAATTAAAATCATGCCGCATTCCTGTTATTTTCTTTTAAAGGTGATGAGTTCCTATTCTTCTTTATGAAAATTTGCAATAAAATTCAGTAAATTAAAAAAAAACTTACGAGAAATTTATTATTCGACAAGAGACACAAAAGGTTAAAGTTTGTATCCTTAATCCATGGATTGCTCTATCTCGTGTATTGAGCTTCTTTATCTGATTGTGGTTGTCTTATAAATATTGATACTAATATTTGTATGGACTTTAATTTTACAGTATTATACAAGCTGTAATCCGAAAGTATTTCCAAATTTCATATATATATATATATATATATATATATGAAATTTGGAAATTCATATATATATATATATATATATATATATATATATATATATATATATATACTAGCATTTCAGCCCGGCGTTGCCCGAGAGTTTGGATGTGTATGTTGAGCAAAAAAACCGGAAGTGAGTTATGTTTAAATTAAAGGCAGGCTCGAACCCGTACCGAAAAGAGGAAAAGAACGGGAAAAAACCTGACGTCTTTGCTGTTATGACTACCGCCAAACCGGAAGTAACGTAGGTCTAAATTAAAGCAATCGAAAAGAGAGGATGACTTTCAAAAATATCGGCGAAAAAAGCGACCCTCCCCCATGTTGAAAAGTGCTCAGTTGAAGGTGAAGATATTAATTTTTTTAGCCAATTTTTCGATATTTGTCGTCTGTAGGGTCGGACTTCAATACGATACTGATGTTGGTAAAATCCGTCGCCTCTGTCGAAAAATTTAGGCAGAAATGCAAACATACATACATACATACATACATACATACATATATTGGTAACTAAAAATTTTCGACCCTAACCGATTAAAAAGCTTGCCCTATCTCTGAATACCCTTTATGTAAAATTTCAAATGTTTAGACCAGAAATTGTTTGAGTAATTTGGTAGAGATCGCAGAGGTCAATTTTTTTTTTAAATTTGACTCCTATTATGACCCCTTAACATTTATTGTTTTGGGCTCAAATCAAGTTAAGTTAGATCCATGTCCAAGGAACCTATATCTAAAATTTCAAGTGCGTAGACCCAAAATTGTTGGAGGAGTTTGGTAGAGTTCTCAAAGGTCAAATCCTTGAATTTCTGGCCAAAAACCGATCACATTGATTTTCCCAAATCTCAGTACCTTGTATATCAAATTTCGAGTCTGTAGACTAAAAATTGACAGAGTTATTGCGTAGGGAAATGAACACAGACACACACACACACGCACACGCACACGCACACGCACACAGACACGTTCACTTTTATATATATACTAGCAATGGGTGCCCGGCATTGCCCGGGTGTTTGGAGGTGTATGCTGAGCAAAAAGAAAAAAAAAGAAAAAAAAAGAAAAAAAAAAAAAAAAAAACGGTAATTTTTTTTATAACCCCTTAACATTTATTGCTTTCTGCTCAAATCAAGTAATTAAGTTAGATCCATCTCCAAGGAACCTATATCTAAAATTAAAATAGTTTTTAAGAGGTCAAAAAGGGATCAAAATTTAAAAAAATCGTTATACATTTTGTACATTCATCTTGGTTTATTTTTTATCAGTTCATATACGTGTCACGTTGGAAGAGTGGTAACGTCACCAGCTTTGAATGCTACTGTTTTGCTTTCAGTTTCGATTCTAACTTATAGTACCCAAATACTTTTCTTTTTACTTTTGAAATTACGATTCTATAACAGTATATACGAAATCATATATGAATATCATATTTAAGGGTATTTTACGACTGTGCAAAGCCGAACCCCCCTCCTTAGTATATATATATATATATATATATATATATATATATATATATAACAATTGAACAAGGAAACTTAAACGAGACTAATAACACAGAACAAGACATTTACTTTAATAAATGCTTAGGATGGAATCGCACTCCCATTTGATTTCTTTAAAAGATCAATCCTTTTAGACATGCTCTCAACCAAAGTGGAACACTGTGAAAAGGAGATGTTATTCTATTCGCTTTGTACAGCTTCCCACAGTTTGTCATTGTTTAAAAAAATTCTTCCGGTTAATGCATGAGATATTATGAACCAAATATTCTCGATTGGGTTTTAATTGGGCTTTGACCTGACCAAAATATCACATCAATTGAGTTATCAGAAAACCATTTTTCTATTACTTTAGCAGTGTGTGCAGGGGCATTATCATGTTGAAAAAATAATGTTCTGGGATATTCCCAGCTTCTGAATACTTAGTAACAGTTCTGTTTCTAATATTCAAATGTATTCCTTTGCATTGATTGACCTTTCACATCTAATAAGTTCCCCAACTCCTGCTGCAGTAAAAGTTCCCCGTACCATTATCCCTCCATGCCCGTGTTTAACTGTCGTTTTTATGCAACTTGGCGAAAATCTTTCTCCAGTTCTTTGATTGCACCGCTCGGGAGCATCGGTAGTATTACTAACAAGTCAAAATCTTGATTCATCTGACCAAAAAACATTCCTGAACCAGTCTGTATCTTTCTTGCCATAAAACGAGAAAAACCTCTTTCTATCATTGATGTTCTTCTTAGATAAAAATGGCTTCTTTGCAAACATTTTAGAGGAAAATCCCATTTCTTTCATTCGTCTAGATATTGTATACCTAGAAAGAGAATTTCAAGCCCCTGTTTTGAATTCTTTGCTATGGTCAGTATAAGTTTTCTTTCGATCCTTCAAAACAGTTAATTTAAGCACGTGGTTATTCTTCAAAGTGGATGCTCTATGGCGACCAGATCCAGATTTCCCTTTTACCACGCATTCGATTTCAAACCTTTGGCCAATTCACTTCACTGCAGAAAAAGATGTTTTCACATTTTCTTTTCTTAAAATATAAAACAATAGCTTGTAAGTCATTTTGGACTGCCTTAATTATGCAATTCGGTTTTTTATATGCGGTCTTACTAATTTTAGGATTAATTTTTTCACTTATTATTATATGCTATAATAATAATGATCTGCAACATAGAAATTTTCAGTTAAAATTAACAAAAATTCATGGAAAAATATTGAAAAATTGATTTCTTCCTTCTTTCACCCTTGGCCCATTTTTTTTTCGCTCATGAGAGTATATATATATGTTTTATTTTTTTTATTACCGTTTTATCAGTTTAGTTACATATGTTTCAGATGCCGGACCATGTTTACGCCAGACCTTACAGAAATCTCGTTTCTGTAAGGTCTGACGAGGCTGCTGGGTCGTAAACATGATCCGGCATCCGAAACATATGTAACTAAACATAAAACGGCAATAAAAAAAATAAAACACATATTTGCTCTGCAATAGCATTGAGCACTCTCTTCAGGATTTTACTAATTACCAATTTTACTATATATATATATATATATATATATATATATACTAGCAAAAGTACCCGTCGTTGACTGGGTTCAAAAACAGCCTACAGAAAATGGACTCTGATTTATGAAAGTATGATAGGTTATGAAAAGGAAGGGTTGTAAATGTGGGTTGAATTTGGGGGTACCAAAACCAAAGCTAAATATGATGAAAGTAAAAATAAAATAGATAAACCCCATAATTTATTATACCATACCTGTTCACACTGAAACACTTATCACAATACTCTGTGGATCTATATTAAAAAACCTTGTTAAACTTTGTGACATATTTCCATTCTATAGAGGTCAGGTGCGAGCAAACACCCCATAATTTTATTATACCATATTTCTTCAAACAGAAACATAATTATCAAAGTATACTTACACAGATAGATATGAAAAGTCTTTATTAAAGTTTGTGCCTATTTCCATTCTATGGAGGCCAGGCGCGAACGCAGACCCCACAATTTTATTATAACATCCATATTTAAGTTAAAACATACTTATCAAAGTATTCTTATGTACATCTATATCAGAAACACTTGTAAACGTTTTTTTTTTTAATTTTAAATTTTTTATTTCCATACTTTGCGGACCAGGCGCGAACGCAGACACCACAATTTTAATGAACCACTGTTCTGCCAGATCAAACATACCCATTCCTGTGTCTCGATACATCTTCTATCATTATATGTAATCAGTTTTTTAAAATAGTTAACCATATAGGAGCCTATTCGTGACCAGACACACACATACACACACAGACATTCAGCTTTATATATATATATATATATATATATATATATATATATATATATATATATATATATATATATATAATTTTTCACTCGCCTTCTTTCTTAAAATGAAAACATCTGTAAATGATTTCGTCTTGATATTAAAAAACATTGATTCCTTTAGGCGAAACGGATAACGGCTAATTGAGTTGAGATTCTTGCGGCTAATTATGTTTCTGGGTTGTTTTATGTTAATCAAATGAAATTAATTCCCTACAAATGTCGTTATCTTTCATTTAATATCAAATTGATTAGATGATATGTGAGATTTGAAGGATATTTGTAAAAACCTATGCAGCCCGGAAAACCATTCATGAACTCAGAGAATTGGATGCGTGAGTCAGTTACGAAATAGATCTCTCCAACAATTAAATGTTTAAACTTTAAATTAACTTAATTGGGATCAAGTTTTCTTTTTTTACCGCCCAAAACTAGAAGATAGGGATATATTAGTTTCTGAATGTTTTTAGATGAGGATGGATAATTCGTATTATTTGGTTTATTCTGACTACTGTTCTGACAACGTTTCGGCCGACGGGATCTCCAACCTTCATCACGTGTTACTGTCGAACTCGAGAATCTTTATGCTTCTGAAGGACCCATGGCGTAGTGGATAAAGTATTTGGTAAAATTCAATTGTAAGTTACACTCTTCTGGAGGTTGAAGGTTCAATCCTCAGTGTGCGCAACACTTAAAATACAATTGCAAATTATTTGGGACTTCTACGCAGTCATTGCTAATGGAACAACGACATGCTACCCCTATAGACTAAATTAAATTAAATTAAATTAAAGGGTTTCGTTTGAAATTCTGAGTTCGACGGAAAAATTTTCCAGTTCGACAAGATACACCTGAAGAAGGCCGGAGGTTACATCGATCAAAACATTGTATGAATAAAATTCAATATGAGAACAGTAGTCCAAAGAATCCAAATAATTTGGGAATGTTTCTGTCGAATTCTGGAATCTACACTGAATGTGAATAGAACCCTTTATTTATTTAATCCATATGGTACCAGTAGAACAATTAAAATAGAATTCCTTTTCAAACATAACTCAATCCCAAAAGCGAGGAATATTTTAGCATGTGAATGAAATTGTGTTTGAAGGCTATATCAATGTAGTTAGTGAGAAACATCGTAAACACATGTTAGTATATAAAAGAATAATGACAATATTAGAAGGAATTTTCAATAATTTCCAATTATACTAGCAGATTACCTGGCATTGGTCGGTTGTAAAATACGCTTAAATATGATATTTTAATTAATGCAGATTTTGTATTTATTATTATATTGTATTGGACCGAATATATAATAATGATTTAAAAAGTTAAAAAAATAAATTGGATTTGTGCACCACCACCCAGAATCGAAACCAAAACGTTTAGCTTACAATTTACTTTTTCTTTTGACGTTAATGCCTCAGCTACGAAGACATGTTTGCTGCAAGGCTAAAAATTAAAATATGAGCCGATATCTTTTACGTTACACATGCATATTCATAATGTTGTCGTTTGACTTCTACCTGGTAAATTCCATTTCTTTAATTTTCACACTTTTGCACAGATTTTCCCCGAGTAAAACCCAAATATAAAGTTTTGCATTGGTTCGAATAACCTATATATTAAGTTTCGTGTCTGTAGATCAAAAATTGACAGAGGAGTTTGGTAGGCAAAATTTTTTAAACAAATATATACACGCATACATAAATATATATAGAAATAGGTTCGTATTTATTATAACCTTTTTACGTAAATATTAAGCAAATATAAATCCTGTAGAATATCTGCATGAATATAATTACACATAATAGTTAACTAAAGATGATCATCCCATGAGAACACTAAAAAACTAATAGGGAATTAATTAAAATGAATGTTTAAAAGAATATGCAAATGAGCTTCTTTTTTTTTTTTTTTTTTTGCAGATGAATGCAATTCCACGAGCCATGTATAACAAAGTTGTATTTTCTTTTGAAAAAAGATAGAAAAAAGGGTTTTTGATATGATTATCAATACACCCCATCTCCAAATTTATAAGAGTATAGATTACGCTTATTTACCAGCATAATGAATGGTAGATGTTGATATCCCTAATTTTTGTAGAATAGAATCTCTTCTTTAGGGGTTTCTCTTATTTTTCCCCCTGAAGAAGAGATTCTATTCTCGAAAATTTGGAAGACATAATAACTATCATAAAGTTAATTATTAACATAATAATAATTACTAACCAAATGATAACTACAAAGTAATAATTTGTAACATAATTGCTAACATAATAGTCACTAACATAGTAATAAATACAAACATAATAGTAATAATAATAATAATAATAATAATAATAATAATAATAATAATAGCTAACATAATAATTACTAACATAATAATACTATCTCCGGTCGGAAATAGTTGGTGCACAAAAATTTTCAGTTTGGTCGGAAATACTTGGTGCATACAAGTTTCAAGTTTTATAAGGCAGTACTTTTGAAAGAAAATACAGGTTAACCAAATAATTATACTTAATTAAATTGACAATTGATTGTACGTACATTCTTACAATGTATGGTTAAATAAATATACGAAAAAAAATAATCTAAAACATCTATTTATTCAATTGTGTTAATTTACTTTTCAATTCTTCTGATATCAAAATTGAAGTGGGAAGTTTTCCTTTTCTTTCTAGCTGTGCTTTTGACATATGCTGAAGCCTGTAATTGTTGCCACCAGCCAGAATTATTTGTTCCATTGTTTCCTGCAATGTCAGGAAAATGTTGTTCAACTTTGATTTTTCTAATTCTTGAAAGCTGGTTTCAACTGCTTCAATTATTTCATCAATATTCTTTGGCGCCTTTTGGTGTTAAATGGATTGGGTTGTATTGAAGTAACCTAGGTCAAGCACATTCAGATCCGGACTGTTTGCAGGCTGGTTAACCAGTTCAATGTTCAGCCTTAATCTCTCCGATTCTTGTTTGAACACCGGGTCCGTTGGATGTACGCGTGGCTTAGCATTGTCTTGTTGAATTATGATTCGTTGTGCAATGGATCCACTTGGCCATTTGTTCCGTGTAGAAACAAGGACCTTTTCAACAAGGAATTCACGAATCTGAATTTTCGTGATTGTATCCATGACTTTAGTTACCGTTGTTCCAGCAGGCCTGTTTCTGCTGTTACGTTTAGCCGTCTCTTGATTGACAAATGGCCAAATTCCAATCTTCCCGTCAAAGTAACATTTGTGATGTGGATCCCATTTCTCATCAATATGTATGACATCAAACATTTCTCTAAAAGTTCTTCGATTTAAATCCAACTGCGAACGGCAAAAATCAACGCGACATTTCATGTTTTCTATCGTGAGAAGCGGTTTTACAGCATTTGAATGTGCCCGAATTTCGCCATCTTTCATCCTTGCAATCAACGTTGTCTTAGGTATTCCACACGCTTGAGCAGTAGACCTCAAAGTGGTTCTTTTTCTCAAGGGAATGGTGTTTATTTTTGCTAACTGTGAACTATAGTCCTTCTTTTTTCGGCCACAGAGAAACTTATGGCTCAAAGAATCCATTGGCACCGATATATCGGACGAACTGTCTAGTGCTCGTGGCCAAATTCTGCCTACAGTATTTCTTCCTATACCGAATTTTGTGGCAACATCTTTGATTGCATCTCGTTCTAGGATGCGCCCTTTAGACCTTTGTAGTAACGCTTGCAGAATTGCTGTTCGTCTTGAATTTGTCAATTCTCTCTTATCACTTCTGTTTTTACCTTCCACGTTGGCATCAACTACATTTTCCATATTTATATAACCACTGCGGGTATTTTTAAAAATAGATTATATAACAGTTAACAAAGTAATGATTAAACTCTAAATGACTTTTAGAACGAAAACTGTTCTTTTTCAATTAAGCACGCTCTAAAGTTCTACCAGTTACCCCCTAAAACATTGAAATGGTGCATGACAAAACCTAAAACGTGGACAGTTTTAATTCTGCACCAACTATTTCCGCCCAGAGGTAGTAATTAATAGCATAATAATTATGAATATAATAATTAATAACATAATAATTACAAACATAATAATGATAACTAACATAATAATTACTAACATAATAATAATAATAATAATAATAATAATAATAATTAACATAATAATAATTACAAACATAATAATAATTAACATAATAATAATTACAAACATAATAATAATTAACATAATAATAATTACAAACATAATAATAATTAACATGATAATTACAAACATAATAATAATAATTAACATAATAATAATTACAAACATAATAATAATTAACATAATAATAATTACAAACATAATAATTACAAACATAATAATAATAATTAACATAATAATAATTACAAACATAATAATAATTAACATAATAATAATTACAAACATAATAATGATAACTTACATAATAATTACTAACATAATAATAATTACAAACATAATAATGATTAACATAATAATAATTACAAACATAGTAATAATTAACATAATAATAATTACTAACATAATAATTAACATAATAATAATTACAAACAAAATAATAATTACTAACATAATAATTATTACTAACATTATAATAATTAGTTACATAATAACATAATGAAATAAAAAAAAGTAAGTACAATTAATTCTTAGATGAGGACTTGCATCATTTGAGATATTCGGATTACTGTTCTTGTCTTAGAGATTATTTTTACAACGTTTCAGCCGATGTAATCTCCGATCGTGCGGTTTGGAATCTACACATGGACTTGTTGCACAACAGTTGTTAAGTAACAGCCAGCTTTTTGGAGGTTGACGGTACAATTCTTACTAATATGCTATACTGGCAAAATAAACTAAAATAGACATCACTGAAGAATGCTACCCGGCCATGTCTAACGGAACGAGAAAAATCTACTTTCCTGGATTAAATAAAAGTTTCTATTCGAAATTCCATGTAGATTCCTGAGTTTGACATAAAATTCCGAGTTTGACAAGACGCATCTGAAAACGTCGAAAGTTACATCGGCTGATGCGTGAGAACAGTAATACAAATAATGATTTTTTTATCACAACATTGTTACAACATTGTTATTACAACATTTGTATTACAACATTTTAATCACAACATTTTTATTACAACATTTTTATTACATTAAAATTTTTGATAAATTTTTATTTTCATCTTTACAATCACCTCTAAAATTACGACTTTTATCGATTTTCGGGTATGCTGAAAACGAATATGGCATTTCAATTTGCCACAAAAAGTAATTTTATGTAATTCCTTATGTTATAACTAGTGGCCATTGTTGTACGCGCAAATTATAACATGAGGAATAACATTGCTTAATATCAGGAAAACTACTTGTTTTCAAAAATTTTAAATACGATACTCGTTTTCAGCATACCTGAAAACCTTTAAGAATCGTCATTTAAAAGGTGATTGTCAAGGTGGAAAGTAAGTAAAAATTTACTTTATTATTATTATTATTCTCGATCAATAAAAATATTTTTTATTATTATTATCGATTAATCAAAAAATAATTTATTATTATTATTATTATTATCGGTTAATAAAACATATTTATTATTATTATTATTATTATCGATTAATCAAAAAAATAATTTTTTATTATTATTATCGATTAATCAAAAAAAATTATTATTATTATTATTATTATTATTATTATTATTATTATTATTATTATCGATTAATCAAAAAATAAATCATGCTTTTTTTTATTATTATGAAGATTTTTCAAGTTTACTCGAATTTCTGCGTAACTTTATCATAAATACATAATCTTACATTGATTTTATTATTTATTGATATCTTCATATCTTGAAAACTAATGTCTGGACAGAGGAAAGTATGCCTGGATGAAAATTAATAAAAATAGTTGCAAGAAATTCATTTTTATCATTTTTTTTTAAGCTGTTTTTTTTTTCTTTTTTTTTTATTGAAGGGGTGGATAATGGCCAAGTCGTTTGTATTTGGTAGACTGTATTAAGTATATTATTCTTGTGCAGATCGAAACGGCACTCATAATAGGCGGGTTGAAACGGCTTCCTCAAATTCACAAGCGCTTTCCAGTTCCCAGTCGCTTGCATATCCCTATCAGGGACGATGACGGCATTAGGTTTTTGCAGCTCTTGTAATAAGATGTCGACGTCCTCTTACATACAGCCCTTAGTATTCCCAAATGGTCACCCATCTGGTATTGACAAGTTTCAACGTTGCTTAACTTTGGTGAACTACTTCGTTGTGTTGACGTAATTATGCTGTAGATTAAGAATATTGACTCCTATGTCGCCGTTACTCTGTAGAGATAAAAAACAACAACAAAAAAAAAGCCCCAAAGAAAAAAAAAAATACAATAACAGCAACGGCGGAGGATGCACCAAATAATTACTATCTACATCTAAGAGCATTAACGTTGCTCTCTCTACAAGTATGTATCTCACAGCTGATGCTGTACTCTATTTGCATAAGAGCCAAGTACGTCCTAAAATGAAGTACTGTTGCCACATTTGGTCAGGAGCTGCTCGGCACGCCCTATTCTGCTTTGATAGAGTTCAAAACCGGCTTTAAAACCTAGTAGGTGATTTTTTTTTCTTTTCATCACTGGCCTCCCCTAAATTGCACTCATCTTGGAAGGATATCACATACCCCCCCCAACTCCTCCGCCCTAATTTTTCTTTTCCCATCCAGATTTCAGCCCCACTTAGAGATCGACCTGCTTGTTTTCGGTTCCCACCAAACAATAGGCGATCTACCATTTAGGCAGGGTTGGGAGCATCTTATTAACATCTGTTTGTACATTTCAACATGTATAGATCGAGCCAGTTGCTGGATAGAGGCACAACCGATATCAAATATTACAGCACAAACCGTAGCAAAAGCTTTTCTTAATACATGGATCACTCGATTTGGTGTTCTGCTCTATATTATAATAAACAGAGGCACACAATTCGAAAGCGAATTATTCCTTGAATTATCCAAAATTATTGGATTCTATGAACAACTGTCTATCACCCACAATGCAACGAACTCGTAGAGAGAGCTTATAGATCCAGAAAAGCAGTTATCATGGTCCGAAAAGCAAACCTGGATTTCAACCCTACCAATAATTCTCTTGGGAATTTGAAGTATGCCTAACTGTTCCAATTTTTCCCCTTTTTATGCCGTTACGGGTGCAGAAATACTGTTGCCACAATTAACGGAAAACACAGAACCGATTGCACAAAATTTTACAAGAGAGCTGCATAAAACTTGGCAAAATTTGATCTGAAAAACTTTTCAAACAAAGCAAGATTAGCAAAAAAAAAAAAAAAAAAAAAAAAAAATTATGTGCCAGATCAACTTCAGACTTGTTCACAAATTTAGATTAGAAATGGTCGTGTTCGAAAACCGCTAGAAGCACCCAACTCAGGTCCTTACACGGTGCTTGAACGAACACCAAAATATTTCTTAGTAGAAACTAATCAAAACAGAAACACACATACACACGTTCCAATAGATCGTTTGAAATGTTACATTGAAAACAAACAAAAACATACACAAAATCCAAAACATATACAAATAACAAGCATGATTGTTTACTTCTTAAAAAAGTACATGAACACAAACTGAAAACGAGAACTTCAGATAGAGCAGTGTGACGTGGACAAAAGAAAACAAATTCATTTATTATTAAACAACGGGATAAACAAACACTTAAGAGACGCGCTAATAAGAAAAATTAATAAAACCGTTCTAAAAAAATTTCGTTATCTTGTGGGGAAGTATTGTAACGGCCACAGAAATAAAAGAAGATCTATTTTACGATACAAAATACGAAAAGACATTTTAAAGACATTTTCGTATTCTAAGCCCAAAAAAAAATCCTAGCTTTGTTTGTTTCTTTCTTTCTCCTTCCTCTCCCCCCTCTCCCCCTCTCTTTCTCTCTCTCTCTCTCTCTCTCTCTCTCTCTCTCTCAGGCAAGATGCCAAGAAATGCATGTATATAACGCTGTTACACACACTCACACACACACATGCACACACACAAAACATATTTCCTTTGTAGACAAACGTTTACAATAAAATAAACAATTCGTTTCGTTAATTCTTCCTAGTGGAGCGATAAAATTATCGCCCTCGAAAAGACGACATGATTCCAATTCCGTTCGAGGAAAACTGATTTCTTTTTTTTTTTTTTTTTTTTTTTTTTTTTTGCAGAGTATCTACTAGTTGGCCAATTGTGTACAAATCCCAAAAGCGACAGGAGTTTTCTATCATATCTGAAAGTGACACAGTGTTCAACGAGCGAGATTAGAGATGCGTCGCTGTACAACTCATGCTCTCTACCGATCCAACTTATGACAGCAGGACTATTGCCAGCACCCTCAAAATACATCGCTGGATTAACACGAATGACAAAGACGTACCCAAGGTGATGAAAACAAAGTTTCCAGCCACGGTTATGGTCTTTGGTGTGGTTTCAAGTGAGGGCCACATCATGCCACCTCACATCTTCGAAGTCGGCTTGAAAGTCAACACAAAAGTGTACCTGGATGTGCTGAAGAGTGTGGTGACTCCTGGTTCAATCAGGTGGCTGCTGGCAGACTCTGGGTGTGGCAGCAGGATTCAGTGCTGACCCACAAATCAAAAGAGACCCAGGCTTGGCTTCAGAAGGAGTGCTACGATTTTGTGCCCTTCTCTCCCTGGCCCCCTCTCCTTCCCCGACCTGAATCCGCTGGTCTACTTCGTTTGGTCATACGTCGAGAATATCACTAACGCACAACATCAAAGTCAGCCTGATCGCCACCATCCACCAAGTATTCATCGAGCTCTCGCCAGCGCTTATGGAAAAGGCTTGCTCCCAGTTCTGGACCCGCATTGAGGGATGAAGATGGCTATATTGAATAGACATCAACCCTACTACATAATTAGGTTAACTGAATTGATTTTTTTTTTCAATAAAAGTTTTAAAATAATACTGTAGTGTTGTTTTCTTTAGAGCGACAACTTTACCATTCCATTCTATAATAATAAAGAATGTAACAAATACGTTCATGCTGTTGCCGTTGCGCGGGTTTGCGTTTGTGAGTGTGTAAATTTGTAATAATGTTTTCACCTGAAATGTGTAGGTTTAAATGATCAATCTATACAAGAGCCGAATTCTTTTCACTTGGAACGTTCGGAGATACTCTAAACTCTCATTCACTGCGAATGCTTTATCTTTAGTTTTCCTAACAAATTGTCAATAATAATGGATATATTTTTCTGGATAAACTTTGTCAGTCTTCATTTAGATATTGGCATTAGATATCATACATATATGAAGAAGGTCGGAGGTTACATCGACTGAAATGCCGTGAAAATGAGATGAGAATAGCAATCTAAAGTAATAATTAAAAAAAGTAACAACAAAAAAATGTTTAATAGTTTTTGTTTTGTTTTTTTTAAACAAGGGAGGTAAATCTGCTAATGTTTTCCACGGTGTGTATAAAACTTTGATCCCCCTGTTTTATTAATAGCCAAAGATTAGATCATTTCATGCAATGAGATTGTCCCTGTTGATCGCAGTGTAATGCTGCTCCTGTGCAGTTCGAGTAGGTCCACCCTCCCAGACTTTGCCTTCTCTCCTTGAGAAGGGGTGAGTTTATTGCTAATGGCCTAAAGCGCCCTTACCGAGGAATGCCGACGGGTTTGCCCAGACATTTTTTCCATCGCCAGAGTGCTCCTCCTTGGGGATGAGGGAGGCGCTGACTTCTCAACCCCACTTTCCGACCCTGGTGTCTAAGTTCTTGCAGTGAAAGGGAATAAAATAAACCTCCTGTTTTATTTTCTTCTTAATTCAGGGGGCTGGGAAAAATAGATAAAAAAAATAAAAAATAAATAAATGAATAATAATAAAAAAAAAAAACATCTGGCAAGCCACAATCAGTCTGCAGAGACCATAGGTTGGTGACCCCTATTTCCGGGTATAAAATTGAGTTACGCATCCGTAACTCCAGTCACGTCTTTGTTTTTATTTTATTTATTTTATTTTATTTTATTTTTTCATCTGTCAAAATTGTAAACAATAAAAAATATCCAAAGGAGTATCGCTCGTATTTCTAGCGGCATTTCCGGTTTAGGCGTTGTCTTATATAATTTTATACCTCCCCCTCCCCTCACCCCACTAATGGCGTCGATATTTGCGTATTTTCTTCACTGGGGATAAAAAGCGAACGAATAAAACTCTCCCAAAGAAATAATGGTGCTTCTACACTTTATCGCCGAAACTGGAGACGCCATTTTATTTTGAGCACCTGTCGATTAGAATCAGAGGGAGAAATCAGTATTTTAAACTATGGCCGAAGTTAGAAATAAATAACAAAAACATTCAACTAATAAACTTCCGGAAAGAACTATGAAAAAAAGTAAATACAGTGAAAGAGAACAATATCCATAATTTTTTAATTGGAAATGTTTCGATTTAATTCATGAAAACGAGAAAGTTTTTCATTTAATTTTAGGTCAATTTATTATTTCCGGAAGCAATTGTTCTCCAGTTTAATTTTTTTGTTATGAATGAAATAATGCTTCGGCCATAGTTCAAAATACTGATTTCTGCCTTGGATTTTAACGGCAGGTGCTCGAAATAAAACGGCGTCTCCGGTTTCGGCGATAAAGTGTAGAAGTACCGAAATGACAAACAAATAACAAAAGAAAACCGAAAAAAAAATAAAAATAAAAAATAAATAGAACGACAGAGAGAAGGGGGGAAGTGGCTGGAGAAGAAGAAACGTCTTTCTTTAACAATTCTCTCGTTCTTCGAGAAATGGCATACCGAGAGGAAAGAGAGTGCTGCCTCTTACTAATGTAAATTATCCAACTCAGAAGAGACGTACTCATTTCGCTTGAGAAGCTTTTTTTAATTCAATGTACTTGTCCAAAAAAAAAAAAAAAAAAAAAGACGTTGCTAGTCTTTATCTGCTCTACCGTTATTTTCATGGTAAGTACTCGACTGATCTCTAATATCTCTCGCCTCTATAAAGCATTCACAACAAAATTTTTTTACCTATCACCATTACCAAGAGCTCGAAAAGTACTTCTATGAACAAAATTTCTTTACAGAAACTGCGGAACACAATATTATAGAATTGATTCCTGGTTAACTACAACATGGTCGTTTTCAAGTCCAATATCAACAAATACTTATTCAAATTCTGACCATTCTACCCATCGCTTTTCAATCCTCTCATAGTATTGCTCATCATCCAACTGATAATCCCTTATCCTCGATTAGCTTTTGGCATTGATAAGTGATGACTCTTCTCTATATGAAATTATGTATGCATATGCGAGGTGTCTTCAATATGTTTCCAGACTGTCATAGACTCTTGAAAACTCAGTATGTTATTGCTATACATCTTATGAGATGACTGCCCAATTTTTATGATTTTAGGTTCAAATGAACAGCTACAGCAGGAATTAGAATACACCCAACTAAAGATTGATTGTCACAGCTGGTGAATTTCAAAAATGCAATCTGCACGTAAGGAAACTTCAGGAGAACAATATGCAATAAAATTATGTTTTAAACTTAGAA
Organism: Euprymna scolopes; assembly: GCF_053919585.1. Lineage (NCBI taxonomy): Eukaryota > Metazoa > Mollusca > Cephalopoda > Sepiida > Sepiolidae > Euprymna > Euprymna scolopes. Next base: position 5,597,235 of record NC_136511.1, read on the forward strand.
AAATGTATGGAATGCTTCAGAAACGTATGGAATGCTTCAGACTGCTTTTGGACCATCTTGCATAAATCACAGATCAGATTTTTAATGGTATAAGAGATTCAAGGAAGTCTGTGAGGGAGGATGAGAGGTGTAGCAGAAGTAAGGAGGCCAGAACAACAGAGTTGATTGGCCAAATAAAGAATTCCATGGATAAGGACCATTGTGTGTCTATTGAGACAATAACTGCACAGTTTGATGTCAGTGTGAGAACTGTACACACATTTATTCATGAGGAACTGAAGATGCAGAAGATTTCGCAAAGTTTGTTCCAAGGATGCTCAGAGAAGATCACAGATTATTTGACCAAGATGGGCATCAAGACAGTTCCTCACCCTCCCTATAGTCTAGACCTTGCTCCCTGTGACTTTTAGATATTCCCTAAGCTTAAGGAAAACCTTAGAGGTTGTTGTTATGAGACAATTGAGGAGATGAAAGAGGCTGTGATGCAGGTTACTGATACGCTCACAGAAGAGGATTTTCATGAAGCCTTCCAGAAGTTGTTGGAACGGTACAACAAGTGCATTGCAGTTGGAGGAGATTACTTCAAAAGGGACTAGAGTTTCGTGTGCGTACTATCGATATAAGTGTTGGTACGAAAAAGGTCTGGAAACTTATTTAAGGCACCTCGTATGTTTATAGATTTTAGTACTTGTGCAGTTTACAGACCATGTTGATATAACAACGCTATTATTTATTATTAATATGAGGTGAGAGTGGGGTTGTTGATTATTCTGTATTTTCACCTAACAATTTAATAAACAAAAGATACCGTTTAAAACTGAAACTCATTTAAAAACTATCTAAAAAGAATAGCACGGCCATAAACTGCACGAGTATCCATATTTTTATATACAGGATTCACTCAGACCATGAAGTCTTATGAGTATCAGGGAGTTCAGGGTATTAGTGTATTTATTCTTATTTGGATATCGCAATACTCAAGTTGGCTTTGTGAAGTTGTCTTTGTGATACATAAATTGGCTTTGTGATATATAAGTTGGCAATGTAATACTTGTCTTTGTGATATATAAGTTGTCTTTGTCATACATAAGTTGTCTTTGTGATATATAAGTTGTCTTTGTCATACATAAGTTGTCTTTGTGATATATAAGTTGTCTTTGTCATACATAAGTTGTCTTTGTGATATATAAGTTGTCTTTGTCATACATAAGTTGTCTTTGTGATATATAAGTTGTCTTTGTCATACATAAGTTGTCTTTGTGATATATAATTTGTCTTTGTGATAAAAAGGTTGTCTTTGTGATACATAAGTTGGCTTTGTGATATATAAGTTGTCTTTGTGATACATAAGTTGTCTTTGTGATATATAAGTTGTTTTTGTGATAAAAAGGTTGTCTTTGTGATACATAAGTTGGCTTTGAGATACATAAGTTGGCTTTGAAATACTTGTCTTTGTGATATATGAGTGGGCTTTGTGATACATAAATTGTCTTTGTCATACATAAGTTGTTTTTGTGATACATAAGTTGTCTTTGTGATACATAAGTTGGTTTTGTAATACTAGTCTTTGTGATACATAAGGTGGCTTTGTGATACATAAGTTGGCTTTGTAATACATGTCTTTGTGATACATAAATTGGCTTTGTGATACATAAGTTGTCTTTGTGATATATAAGTTGGCATTGTGATACATAAGTTGTCTTTGTGATACATAAGTTTGCTTTGTAATACTTGTCTTTGTGATACATAAGTTGGCTTTGTGATACATAAGTTAGCTTTGTAATACTTGTCTTTGTGATACATCAGGTGTCTTTGTGATACATAAGTTGGCTTTGTGATACATAAGTTGGCAATGTAATACTTGCTTTTGTGATACATAAGTTGGCTTTGAGATACATAAGTTGACTTTGTGATACATAAGTTAGCTTTGTAATACTTGCCTTTGTGATACATGAGTTGAGTTTGTGATACATACGTTGCCAATGTAATACTTGCCTTTGTGATACATAAGTTGTCTTTGTGATACATAAGTTGTCTTTGATATGCATAAGTCGGCTTTGTAATACTTGCCTTTGTGATACATAAGTTGTCATTGTGATACATAAGTTGTCTTTGTGATACATAAGTTGGCTTTGTAATACTTTTCTTTGTGATACATAAGTGTGCTTTGTGATACATAAGTTGGCTTTGTAATAATTGTCTTTGTGATACATAAGTTGTCTTTGTGATACATAAGTTGTCTTTGTGATACATAAGTTGTTTTTGTGATACATAAGTTTGCTTTGTGATACATAAGTTGGCTTTGTGATACATAAGATGGCTTTGTGATGCATAAGCTGGCTTTGTGACACATACGTTGGCTTTGTGATACATAAGTTGTCTCTGTGACACATAAGTTGGCTTTGTAATACTTGTCTTTGTGATACATAAGTTGGCTTTGTGATACATAAGTTGGCTTTGTGATACATAAGATTGCTTTGTGGTGCATAAGCTGGCTTTGTGACACATACGTTTGCTTTGTGATACATAAGTTATCTTTGTGACACATAAGTTGGCTTCGTGATACATAAGTTGGCTTTGTAATATTTGTCTTTGCAATACATAAGTAGTCTTTGTGATACATAAGTTGTCTTTGTGATGCATAAATTGGCTTTGTAATACTTGTCTTTGTGATGCATAAGTTGGCTTTGTGATACATAAGTTGGCTTTGTGATACATAAGTATGCGTTGTGATGCATAAGCTGGCTTTGTGACACATAAGTTGTCTTTGTGCTACATAAGTTGCCTTTGTAATACATAAGTTGGCTTTGTGATACATAAATTGGCTTTGTGATACATACATAAGTTGTCTTTGTGATACATAAATTGGCTTTGTAATACATGAATTGGCTTTGTAATACATAAATTGGCTTTGTAATACATATGTTGCCTTTGTGATACATAAGTTGGCGTTGTAATACTTGTCTTTGTGATACATATGTTTTCTTTGTGATACATAAGTTGTCTTTGTGATACATAAGTTGCCTTGTTATACATACGTTGGCTTTGTAATACTTGTCTTTGTGATATATAAGTTGGCTTTGTGATATATGAATGGTCTTTGTGATACATAAGTTGTCTTTGATAAATAAGTTGGCTTTGTGATACATAAGTTGTCTTTGGGATACATAAGTTAACTTTGTAATACTTGTCTTTGTGATACATAAGTTGTCTTTGTGATACATAAGTTGTATTTTTGATAAAGAAGTTGGCTTTGTGATACATAAATTGTCTTTGTGATACGTAAGTTGACTTTGTAATACTTGTCTTTGTGATACATAAGTTGGCTTTGTGATACATAAGTTGGCTTTGTAATACTTGTCTTTGTGATACATAAGTTAGCTTTGTGATATATAAATTTGCTTTGTGATACATAAGTTGTCTTTGTGATACATAAGTTGGCTTTGTAATACTTGTCTTTGTGATACATAAGTTGTCTTTATGTATGCATAAGTTGGCTTTGTGATACATAAGTTGGCGTTGTGATACATAAATTCGCTTTTTGGTACATAAGTTGTCTTTGTGATATATAAGTTGTCTTTGTGATACATTAATTGGCTTTGTGATACATAAGTTGGTTTTTTGATACATAAGTTGGTTTGTGATACATAAGTTGGTTTTGTGATACATAAGTTGGTTTTGTGATTCATAAGTTGGTTTTGTGATACATAAGTTGGTTTGTGCTACATAGATTTGGTTTGTGATACATAAGTTGGTTTTGTGATACATAAGTTGGGTTTGCGATACATAAGTTGGGTTTGTGATACATAAGTTGGTTTTGTGATACATAAGTTGGTTTGTGATACATAAGTTGGTTTTGTAAAGAAAAATATCTGATATTCTCATTTTATTAATTTAGCTGTCCATGTGCTTGGAACGTTTTTTTTTTTTCAATTTTTTTTTTTTTTTTTTTTTACATGCGAATAACCACTTATCAAAGTTCGAAGGCCACTCGAGGATAAGGATTAATCCGTGTACGGTGATGAAAATGTGGTAGAAATTGACTATTTAATGAATCATAATGCTTGAATTTCAAAGTGTCACGATAGTATAAACGTATCAGACATTTTAATATAACATGAATAAATAAAAATTATATCTGACATATTTTTATTATTATGACCCTTCGAAATTTAAAGAGGATTTTAAAGCCATTTTATACTCGCAAATATAACGTCATTCTGATGCTCCTGGAATTTTTAAATGAGGATGGATGATTCGCATTATTTGATTTATTCGAACTACTGTTCTCATCTTGAGAGTTATTTTCACAACGTTTTGATCAATGTAACCGCCGACCTTCTTCAGGTGTATCTTGTCAAACTCAGAAATGTTTCTGTCGAACTCGGTAATTTGAACGGAGTTTCGAGCAGCACCCTTTATTTACATCATGGAGGTAGCATGCTTTTTTTCCGTCAGCCATGACTGGATAGAGGTCCTAAGTAATTTGCAATTGTATTTTTCGGTCGCCCACACTGAGGATTGAACCTTCAACCTTCAGGAGAATATCACTTTTTACAATTGATTTTTCCAAGTACTCTAACCACTGCGCTACAGGTCCTTGAAGACAATTCTAGTACGAATTCCCGAGTTCAACAGAAGCATTCCAGTATTCAACAAGACACACCTGAAGAAGATCGGAGGTTAATTGTGAAAATAACACTCAAGATGAGAACAGTAGTCCAAGGAATCCAAATAATATGAATAATCAATCCTCATCTCAAAAATTCAGAAACGTCACTTCTTCAGATTTATTTTCCAAACTCAGGAATCTGCACAAAATTTTGAACGGACTCCTTTATTTAATCCATGGGGGTGGCATGCTCTCATTCTGTCATCCATGACTGGGTAGAAGTCTTAAGTAATTCGCAGTTGTATTTTGCAAATCGCCCGCAGTAAGGATCGAACCTTCAACCTCCAGGAGAGTTTAACTTACAGCTGAATGTACCTAGTACTTTATCCGTTACACCATGGGTCCTTCCATTCGAAATTCCATGCAGATTCATAGATTTAACAGAAAGATTCCGAAGTCTGATAAGATACACCTGAAGAAGGTCGGAGATTACATCAGCAGAAATGTTGTGAAAATAACATTTAAGATGAGGACAGTAGTCTAAACAATGCAAATATTCGGAAAATTATTTTTTGTTTTGAATTAAAGTCGAAAATACAGACATGCATTCTCCAGAATTGTATTATTTATTCCCTACTTCTTTTGTTCCAGCTCGTTTGACTTGTTTGTCTAGTGGTCTTCATCAATTCATTGTTCAGGTACCTGGTTATAATACAGTTTCCTATTCAAGTATCTTCTTTCCAAGAACTGTACTCTTTCTGCTATCTGTTTTACATCTACCTATATTTTTTGTTAAGTGGCATTCAACCTAAGTGGCTTGAACCAACTTCTTCTGACGGAGGAAGTTTCTAGGCAATATCAAAAGCGGTCCTCAATCACATGCATACTTCTTACCTATAGTCTTGCTCTATATACAGCATATTCATGTTGACACACTGGTTCCTGCTGGATCACCGAAGTTAAGCAACGTTGAACCCGGTCAGTACTAAATGGGTGACCATTTGGGACTTCCAGGTGCTGTATGTGCTCTCCGCTTATCTCGGCATTGTTTTCAGGCTCCTTACCACTGGACTCAAACAGTTTCGATTCAGGAGAGGTGTGGTTGAGGATGCACAACCCTTGCCTCATGATTACATGTGCAGCTGCCCCTACAGGGGGTATCCTTTGTCTTTCGAGACTGAACGGAGGCATTAGATAGCCTTGCTCTTGTCAAAACTATTGCCAATAGGTATCTCCTGTCTTTGTATGAATAATCTTTTGTCCGTTTTAGTGCCTTACATCAAGTGGCTTCATAGCTTGTCTGGGGCGACAAATCAAGTCTAATGTATCCTGGATTATTTGGATTATTCGGACTACTATTTTCGCCTGACGTTTTAGCTGATGTAACTCCTAATCTTCTTTGAGTGCAAAGGAAACTTTTTAATCAAACTTGACAATTTTTATGTTGTACTCAGAAACCTATATGGAATATCGAAATGAACCTTTTAGATAACCCATGAGGGTAGATTGTTATCATTCTGTCAGCCAAGACCACAATTTGAAATGTTCAAATTTTTTTTTTTTTTTTTCAAAATTCTTATTCGCCCCAAACAAGGCATATTGTCACTCTAACATAAAGGGCTATTATTTGTGACCATGTCTACAGGGGCACTATCTAGGGGGTTGAGCAGCGAGATGTCTGTTCACATTACGTTTAAACTTCTATATGTTAGCACAGCCAGAAGGAGCATGAAATAGGGAGGGTATTCCAACGTCTAGCAGTCTGGGGGAAGAAACTATGCGAATAGAAGGCTTTCTGGCTTCTAGGGACCTCATCATTGATGGGGTGGGATTTTGCTGCTTGTTGGGTTAGTCGAGTTATATATGTTGATGAGGGGCACCAGTGCTGTGAGTTCGTCAGAACTTGTTTCATTAAAGTATTTATAAAATGGCACACTTTCCTAAGGAACTTTTTTTTTTTTTTTCTTTTTTAACACAGTGATCACCACTTATTAAGGCCCGGAAGCCACTCAGGGATAAGGGTTATTGCAAGTACATTACGTTAGTGTGGAGATTTGATGAAGTGTTTACTTAAGGGGCGGTTCATTAGGAATTTGTTAACGTTGGACTTGAACACATCCAAGTTGTAGTCCGGTAGGAAACAGGCAGACGGAACAGAGTTCCACAGGCGTGCAGTTCTAAGAAAGAAGCTTTGTTCATGGAATCCGCGTTTTGATTTAGGCACAGATAAGGAGTGGGGGAAACTTTTCACAGTGGATTCAGCTAGACGGGTGTTTTTCGTGAAAGATTGGCGAGGGGGGACCAGAGATTGGAGTTCAGACGAGCACCTGCCATGGAAATAACAATAAAACAAGGATAGGCTCACAACGTCTCTTCTGTGGGAGAGAGGTTGTAGGGTAGAGAAAAGGGCATCCCCCACTAAGCCACAAAGTCTATTTTGTACTCTGTCAAGGCAGGATAGGCTGTTTTTAGTAGCTCCTGCCCAGATATGGCAACAGTATTCCATCCTTGGACATACTTGGCTTTTATATAGATCAACTAAATGACATTCTAAACGATGTCCACTCTAAGAGCAAACCAGTTGGCCTCAACATGCATTTTGGGAAGTCCAAGGTGCATAGTAAACCAGCACTCTGCCAAGTCACCAATAATTGTTGATGGACAAACCATTGAGGAAGCTGAAAGCTACATCTACATTGGGAAAGAAAATGACGAAAGATGGAAATCTCCTCCCTGAGATAGCATAAGGATGGGCAGCTTTTGGGAAAGTGGAGAATATCACGAGAAGCTGAAAAGCAAATATGTCAATCAAAGTGAAGATCTTCAATGAATACGTATACTACCTGTTATGATCTACGGTAGTGAAACATGGGCCGTGACAACTCGGCAAAGTGAAATCTTGGCAGTGGCACAAAGGAAGATGGAAAGGATAATGTTAATCATCACTCTACAAGACAGAAAGACAAACATCTGGATCCGCCAACAAACAAGAGTTATTGACATCAATACCTCCATCACAACATCAAAACACAGATGGGCACGGCACGTAGCCAGACATGACAACAGATGGTCCATCAGGACAACATAATGGACAACTTGTGAACATAAGAGGACAAAGGGAAGATCAAGAACGAGATGGAGGAAGGACCTGATAGAACACATGGGTCCCACATGGCAGCGGATAGCTTGGGACAGAGTTAGATGGCTAAGGTCCAGGGAGGGGTTCCTCATTGAGTGATAAAACCCTTATTGATATTAATATTGAAATCAGGCGGAGGGATGCAACATTACAGCGATGAGACAGATGTTGGAGCTTGGTTGATAGTTCGAAATCTATTAAATTGTAGACTCTTTTTTTTTGGACCCTGTCCAAGAGGGAGAGACTAGTGGTAAAAGCACCAGCACAGATGTGACAACAATACTCCATACATAGGCTAATGCTGGGTGAGTAATTTTCTAGCATGGTAAAGGGAGCCCATTTTCTTTGCAGCAGCCTTGGCAATGTCTTCAATGTATTTATTTTAATTCATATTGCCTGTGAATGTAAAGCCGAGGAGTTTAAGGGATGAGTTCTCAATGTGTTATTAATCGTAGCTTTTTTTTGTAGCTGTTAAAGAACAGTTTAATTTTAGTCGCATTTTAGATTTTATCTGCCATTTACGACCCTGGGTAGAATAGTGGTAAATATTCTCACTTGTTACGCAAGAGACTGGGGTTCATTGTCACCTGTTACGCAAGAGACTGGGGTTCATTCTCACCTGTAACGCAAGAGACTGGGGTTCATTCTCACCTGTAACGCAAGAGACTGGGGTTCATTCTCACCTGTATTGCAAGAGACTGGGGTTCATTCTCACCTGTTATGCAAGAGACTGGGGTTCATTCTCACCTGTAACGCAAGAGACTGGGGTTCATTCTCACCTGTAACGCAAGAGACTGGGGTTCATTCTCACCTGTAACGCAAGAGACTGGGGTTCATTCTCACCTGTAACGCAAGAGACTGGGGTTCATTCTCACCTGTAACGCAAGAGACTGGGGTTCATTCTCACCTGTATTGCAAGAGACTGGGGTTCATTCTCACCTGTAACGCAAGAGACTGGGGTTCATTCTCACCTGTGACGCAAGAGACTGGGGTTCATTGTCACCTGTAATGCAAGAGACTGGAGTTCATTCTCACCTGTAATGCAAGAGACTGGGGTTCATTCTCACCTGTTATGCAAGAGACTGGGGTTCATTCTCACCTGTAACGCAAGAGACTGGGGTTAATTCTCACCTGTAACGCAAGAGACTGGGGTTCATTCTCACCTGTATTGCAAGAGACTGGGGTTCATTCTCACCTGTAACGCAAGAGACTGGGGTTCATTCTCACCTGTAACGCAAGAGACTGGGGTTCATTCTCACCTGTAACGCAAGAGACTGGGGTTCATTCTCACCTGTATTGCAAGAGACTGGGGTTCATTCTCACCTGTAACGCAAGAGACTGGGGTTCATTCTCACCTGTAACGTAAGAGACTGGGGTTCATTCTCACCTGTAACGTAAGAGACTGGGGTTCATTCTCACCTGTAACGCAAGAGACTGGGGTTCATTCTCACCTGTAACGCAAGAGACTGGGGTTCATTCTCACCTGTAACGCAAGAGACTGGGGTTCATTCTCACCTGTAACGCAAGAGACTGGGGTTCATTCTCACCTGTAACGCAAGAGACTGGGGTTCATTCTCACCTGTAACGCAAGAGACTGGGGTTCATTCTCACCTGTATTGCAAGAGACTGGGGTTCATTCTCACCTGTAACGCAAGAGACTGGGTTCATTCTCACCTGTATTGCAAGAGACTGGGGTTCATTCTCACCCGTATTGCAAGAGACTGGGGTTCATTCTCACCTGTTATGTAAGAGACTGGGGTTCATTCTCACCTGTAACGCAAGAGACTGGGGTTCATTCTCACCTGTAACGCAAGAGACTGGGGTTCATTCTCACCTGTAACGCAAGAGACTGGGGTTCATTCTCACCTGTAATGCAAGAGACTGGGGTTCATTCTCACCTGTAACGCAAGAGACTGGGGTTCATTCTCACCTGTTACGCAAGAGACTGGGGTTCATTCTCACCTGTAACGCAAGAGACTGGGGTTCATTCTCACCTGTAACGCAAGAGACTGGGGTTCATTCTCACCTGTAACGCAAGAGACTGGGGTTCATTCTCACCTGTAACGCAAGAGACTGGGGTTCATTCTCACCTGTAACGCAAGAGACTGGGCTTCATTCTAACCTGTAACGCAAGAGACTGGGGTTCATTCTCACCTGTAACGCAAGAGACTGGGGTTCATTCTCACCTGTAACGCAAGAGACTGGGGTTCATTCTCACCTGTAACGCAAGAGACTGGGGTTCATTCTCACCTGTAACGCAAGAGACCGCGGTTCATTCTCACCTGTAACGCAAGAGACTGGGGTTCATTCTCACCTGTAACGCAAGAGACTGGGGTTCATTCTCACCTGTAACGCAAGAGACCGGGGTTCATTCTCACCTGTAATGCAAGAGACTGGGGTTCATTCTCACCTGTAACGCAAGAGACTGGGGTTCATTCTCACCTGTAACGCAAGAGACTGGGGTTCATTCTCACCTGTATTGCAGGAGACTGGGGTTCATTCTCACCTGTAACGCAAGAGACTGGGGTTCATTCTCACCTGTATTGCAAGAGACTGGGGTTCATTCTCACCTGTATTGCAAGAGACTGGGGTTCATTCTCACCTGTTATGCAAGAGACTGGGGTTCATTCTCACCTGTAACGCAAGAGACTGGGGTTCATTCTCACCTGTAACGCAAGAGACTGGGGTTCATTCTCACCTGTAATGCAAGAGACTGGGGTTTATTCTCACCTGTAACGCAAGAGACCGGTGGTTCATTTCCCCGGCAGGGAGACTAAGGTTATGGAGAACTTTGATGCCTACTGGAGAGAACTTTAATGCCTACTGGACACTGCTCTCGAATGTCTAAGGTCTCTTCACAGGGAGTTGCCTGAACAATCTGGCATGAGGATACTTTTTCCTAGAAATAAACCCTGACCAAATATTTAAATATCATATAGTATTCACAGCCCAAATAAGATATCCTCGGTATTGCTCACCAATACTGGCTTTTACGAGGAATGGTGCAAGTGATGTTACATCATATAACTACACGAAGTTGGATACTCCACCATAGAGGAATTCTGGTCCTGAAATCCAGTGACCAAGATACCACAAGAAAGATATACTATGATATATTTAAATGGGCAATTATGGAGGAAGGTAAAGGGAAAAGGGACAGAGAAAAAGAAAGGGAAGGGAAGAGTGAAAAGGGGAGGGAGAAAGAAAGAAAGAAAGAGGAAGGGAGAGCGAGAGAGAGAGAGAGAGAGAGAGAAAGAAAGAATGAGAGGGTGAAAGAGAGAAGAAGAGAGAGAGTGTGTGCGTGTGTGTATTTGGCTAAGATTGATCTGTTTCGAAAACATGTCCTCTGCCATTGCACCAATACGCGACATTAGCGACAGGAAATTGGTACAGAATGGCAAGGAAGAGTAAAAGAATGCAGAGAAGAAAAGAAAACTCCGGGTGGATTTGGGGTAGATTGGGTGGTGTAGGAGGAATTAAAAAAAAATATAAAGGTGAGGGTCGTCCAAGCTGATTAAACAATGTGCTTAGCTTGTCCAATTTAAAACAAAAATAAAAGCGAAAAAGAATGAATGAAATTGACGCACATCTCAAAGAGAGAGAGAGAGAGAGAGAGAGAGAGAGAGAGAGAGAGAGAGAGAGAGAGAGAATACGGTCAAAAACAAAAACAAACAACCAAAGTTAGAGAAAAAAAAACGTGGTTGACTGTCGTAAAATCGTAAAAAAAAAAAAAGAAAAAAAAAAAGAACGCGTTTGCGATGAGGGTGACCAAAAAAACGGAAAGTCGAAGGGCAGGAGAACGCCCGAAAGACCAACAGGTCGCGAAAGCTGGTCGGGCCAACACTGGAACGAGGACCGTGGATCCTTTCAAGATACATTGGGGCGGTGGTTCGACGGCGGCGGATAGAAGCGACGCCGCCAAAAAGACCGAGGAGAGGCGTCGGAGAATGCGTAGGAAACGGATAAAGGATCGCGAACGGAAGAGACGCCGGGAGCGGAAAGTCGAGGTGGAGAAAATGCGTGAAAACGAGAGGAATCGTGAACGAGAAGCTTGGCGGCGGAGAGAAGAGGAGGATAAAGCCAAAGATAATCAGAAAGATCGAGGTATTCCTTCTAGCCGACCCGGGGGTGCTTGTTGTGTTTGCTTGTGAAAATAAGTGGGGTTAAGCGAAAAATATGGGGGGGGGGGGTGATAGATTAGAAAACGAAATTATTTTAGTAATTTTATAGTATACCTTTTATAGTATACCTACTGTCCTCAAATCAAATGGGTTTTGGTGGTTTTATTGTTGTTGTTTTTTGTACTAACCCTAAGCCAATTGGCAAGCGCCCTCCTACTAAAAAAAAAAAAAAAAAAAAACATCTCTTATTTCCAGCCACCACAAAAAAGTCGAAAAAAAACCCAAAAAAACTTTACATAGGGGAAAACGGTTATGAGGCAAAAAAATAATTTTATAGAATAACTCCCGTCTCAAATTGGGTGTTGTTTTTGGTTTTGTTTTTTTTTTTCTTTTTTTTGGGGGGGGGGGTATTTTTTATTTTCGCTAACCCTATGTCCGATTGGCAAGGCCTCTCGCACCGAAAAAAGCAAACAAAACAATGTTTTTTTTAAAACATCCTATACCTCCTCTCAAACAAAGAAATGGAAAAAGTTTTAACGGATTACATTAAAAAAAAAAAAAAAAAAAAAAAAAAAAAAACGGTAAGGAGACACGAATGATTTTACAAAAATAACCTTTTTCTTAAAAAAAAAAAAATTGTTTATTACTTATATCATAATTTGTTTTGCTCTTGAATAAGACGGGGGGGGGCGCCAGAACATAAACGTTTTCCGTAAACTTAGGCGTAACGAATGGATTTTATTTTTGCTGTTTAAACTTTAATTCAGTAGGATTATATTTTTTCAATGCATAAAAATATTTTCAAATTTGAGTGTCAGAATTGAAAACTGGCAATTTTTAAATCTAAAAGATTAAAATGACTGACATATTAATATATTAGGCACTTGTTCAAGACATTAAAAAAAAAATGAAAATATGGAATATATATATATATATATATATATATATATATATATATATATATATATATATATATATATATGTATGTATATATATATATATATGTATGTATATATATATATATGTATGTATATATATATATATATATATATATATATATATGTATGTATATATATATATATATATATATATATATATATATATATATAGTCTTGGAAGTTTTTAACCTTTAAAACTATACAAAAAATATTTTTTATCATTCGTTAGAAAACCATCTAGTCAGTAAGTCATTTAATCACCTGCAATCACTGCATCAACTCGCTCTCGAATTTACTATAGTACCAATAATTTATTTTTCAAGGGATCATCAGTTGTTTACCATGAAACAGAAACACTGTTTCGGGGATTTAATATATATATATATATATATATATATATATATGTATGTATGTATGTATGTATGTTACATATATACATACATACATTGTATGTATGTATATATATATACATATATGTATATATATACATATATATATATATGCATACATACATATATATACATATATATATGCACATATATACATATATATATATATATATATATATATATATATATATATATATATATATAAATACACACACACACACACACATATTGTACATACTCGTTAAAAAATTAAAAAAATCACTTAATTTGATCAAGGAGGGTTTTTTTTTTTTACAGAGGAAAATCAAACTTTAATGAGATCGATCGTGTGTCGGCCATCTGGCCTATTTCACGGACGATGGGGGGGGCAAGGGAGATAAACTCCAATCACCGGTCAAAGTTTGTCAAATTTTGACGAGATTATTTTGAAACATGGGCAGAAAAAATACCTAGATAATTATTTTAGTTTTTTTTTTTCATTTATTTTACAGAGTTTCTCTGTCCTTTTTTTAAATTCTTATTTTTATTTTTTCATTTGTTAATCGCTTTTTCGTTTAAAGGCACCCCCTCCTCGTCCGCGAAATAGGCAAGATGGCCTCAACACAATCGATCTCATTAAAATTTGATTTTCCTCTGTAAAATAAAACAAACTACTTTATCAAATTAAATGTTTTTTTATGAAAACTTTATTCCATAATGGGTACGTGCAATATATATATATATATATATATATATATATATATATATATATATATATATATATATATATATATATATATTCAATATTTTATATTTTTAATGTCTTCATTACCAGTACCAGATATTATTATTCTGAATTCGATCTGTTATCGCTCGTTAGTTTGTAGTCGGCGCAGATCACAACGAACGACCCTAAAGCTTTATTATGTTCATTGGTACCAGTCCTTGCCTTAAAAAAAAAAAGAAAAAAAAAAAAGGAAAAAAAAAGCTATCATGGAAATATAATTGAAAATAAATTCTGGTTAAAATAAATCTTTAATTTGTTCTTTTGATTACACTGAAGCGGTTTACCCCCAAGATGGCTGTCAAATTTTATCGATTAGTTTTGTTTGATTTGCTAAGCGGCGAAAGGGCAAATAATTTATTGTCTAATTTTTGCAGATTTTTTTTTTTTTTTTTTTGTAATTTTTATTTCGCAATAATTTTTTTTCTGAGTTTTACGGATTGTTTTTCCTTTTCTTTTTTTTTTTTTTGCAAATATTAATTAAAATATAATAAAATAGGTATTTATTTAAAAATGTTGCCACGCGGACTTAGCGTTAGAAGGAAGTTTAAGGCAGTGTATGTTTTGTTTTGTAAAAAATAGATAATATAATCAAAGTTTATGAAAACATAAACTTGAAAGATATTGCAACTTAAACATAATAATGGCGTATGTAATTATTGCCGAAGAAATTGTCTTTAAAAATATCATTTAAATAGGCACTTCACGGGGAACGTGGACCCTGCGTAAACTGGTTTCAATTTAATGGCTGCTCCCTGAGGCTGTCTTTCACTTTCTTCGTATATATCTCATACACTTTTCTTTTTTTTTTTTAATCGAGCGTGTATTTATTTTTTGAATTTTTTAAAATTAAATTTGTTGCATAATTTTATTTCGTGCTTGTTTTTATTTTTATTTTATTTTATTTTATTTTTATTTGTTTCTCTTATATTTTCCCCACTTTTTTCACACGCATTCAAATAATACTTTTGGCTTTTTTTTTTTTTTTGCCTCAAATAGTACCTTCAAAAAAATTTGGAAAATAAGCACGAAATATTTTTTTTTTTTTAAATAATAAAAATTTTAAAAAAATAAAAAAAAGTACAAAGAAAGTGAAAGAAATCCTCAAGGAGCAGCCATTAAATTAAAACCAGTTTACGCAGGGTCCACGTTTCCCGTGAAGTACCTTTCAATATACATTTAAACACACACACACACACACACACACACACAAATTCAGAAGAATCAGACAATAAATTAATACGGTGATCTTTCGCCACTCTGCAAGTCAGACAGAAAAGATCGATAAAACTTGGCAGCTGTTTTGGAAGCTAACTGTTTCAATATAGCTATTCTTTTGCACATTGTGTTTAAAGATTTTAAAGGCCCCTTCATGAGAATTAATCACTTTAACCAATCAAATAACCAAGTTGGGAGGACCTGAAGAATCTTGACCCTCTCTCTTTTTTTCTATTGTTTTTTTTTTTTTTTTTAACTTTTTTTCAATTTTTTAAGCGGATTATTATTAAATCGACACTAGTCTATCAAATTATCCAAAAATATGGAGAAAAAAAGTCAATATTTAAATATTTGTAGAGGTGCGAATTTAGTCTGAAAAAAATAACAGTGTTGTCTTTTTTAAGCGAAATTAAAAAAAAAAAAAAGACAAAACTGTTTTTAAAAAAGCTAAATTCGCGAAATTTGGCCTAAAACATCGATTGGTTCTTAAATGGGTGATCGATTTACTAGAGCGTTGCATTAGAAACTGAGCACCCCTATAAATATTTAAATATTGACTTTTTTTTATTTTCTTGGATAATCTGATAGACTAGTGTCAATTCAATAATAATCTACTGAAAATTGAAAAAAGGATTAAAATAATTTAAAAAAAAAAAAAAAAAAGAGAGAGAGGTGGGCCGGGGTAAGATTTTTCAGGTCCGCCCAAGTTTGTTTTAATTATTGTTTTTGGTGCTTGTGAAGATTCCTGATTTTTAAACAAACGCATTTCAGGCGAAAACATTACTAATATTTACGTTGTCGAAATTAGTATAATTTTTTTTTTTTTTAATTATGAAAAATGAGGCAACTGTGTAGTTTAGCGGCGTAAATTATTTGACAGACAAAAAATTATAAAAACTATTTTATATAAAACATTATTAGACCCTAAGGCTGAAATAAAGACAAAAAAAAAATCATTTTTATCATTTTTTATTATTTTATCATTTTTTCCATCATTTTTATTAGACTAAATGCACAACAATCGAGGCCACCATATTGTTTTTAAAATTTGGCTTCTCTAAGGGTTGACATATTATTGGCCCTTTTAAGGCCAGATTTGTCCTTTTTTTTACGTTCTTTCATGAACTATGTTTTTAGCCGCCATTTTTTGTAATGAATAAGCGTAAAAAGGCCAAATTTGGCCTTAAAAAGACCAAAATTTAAAATACAGTGACCTCGAATGTCATATATTTAGTCTAATAAAAACGATGAAAAAAATAATAAAAATTAATTTTTTTCTGGTTTTATTTCAACCATTGAGTCTAATAATGTGCTTTATATAAAAATAAATAGTTTTTATAAATTTTTGTTCGAAAAATAATTTACGCCGCTAAACTACACATTTACCGAACTTCTATATTGTACCTACTTGTAACGGAATGAAAATTTTATATTCCAAAAAATCACAAAAAATTGCTCAAGTAATTTTTTTTATTATTATTATTATTATTATTATTATTTTTTTTTTTTTTTTATATTTTTTTTTTTTTTTTTTACGAAAAATAAATTTACCGTCTTTTTTTTTCTGTTTGTTTGTTTGTTTTTTTACCGATAAGTGACAAAACCATTATAATGAGGAGAGGTAATCAGTGATTGTTTTGACAGTTTCCATGTGCATTGGGGTTGTCTGCCCTTGTTCTGGATGTTTTTTATCCTCATCAAAACAGTAAATTTTGATTTTCTTGAATAAAACTAAAACTACGTACTTGATCAATTTCCGTGATTTTGGGAATTTTTCATCTTCGTCCCGTGTACGTGCAACAGTGCAGTGTTGCAGTGTTGTTGCACTGCAACACTGCAACATGCACTCATGCAGACATTTTTGCATTTTCTTTAATTTTAAATGCTGCCATAAGTGCCAATCTGAACAAACTCCCAAAATGTATCTTTTTAATTTAAATTTATCAAAAAAAAAAAAAAAATGTTTTTCTAAGTTTTTAATCGCCTCCCCCTCCCAGTAGACTTATTATTCTTATATGGTGAACGAGCGGCCATTTAGTCCTAATGAACAATAATACCATTTCTTTTCTAAATGTTTTTAAACGATGAAACCATTCCTTGAATTTCAAACACCAAGACATTAAAACTATAACAAAACTCGTCAAACCACAGGAATATCAATACAAGAAACCAAAAAATAAATTTCTCACGCGATTGAAAAAAAAAAAAAAATGCAAGATAACAAATTACACATGTAAAAAACAAAAAAACAAAAAAACATATACAATTTAAATAAATTAGTTTTTTTTTTCTTTTTCTTGGTTTCGTTTTCAACTTCGATGACTCGCGTTTAATTTTGTGCGGTTGTCCTTTTGGCCATTATCGTAGTCATGGGGTCTCACTCCCCAAAAGTCTGACGGGTACTGTTATATGAAAGACACAAGTTCAACTGAAAACAAACAAACAAACACAGAAATTCTAGTTCTTAGGAAATTTTACTAGCGGAAAGAAAGTTCTAGGGTATAGAGAAGGGATATAGAGAAATAGGACGGGGACATGGAAAAAAAGAAAACTTAAAAAAAACTTGATTACTAGGGAAAAAAACAAAATAAAAGATAAAAAAAACAATTGAGTGTGTGTGTGTGTGTGTGTGTGTGTGTGTGTGTGTGTGTGTGTCTGTCTGTCTGTCTGTCTGTATTATAGTACTGATTTCAAAAGTAAAAAAAAAAAAAATGACTTGGGTACTATAAGCTAGAATCGAAACCAAAACATTTAACGCCCAACCGCGTTCCCCAAAGTTTGAGCTAACCCGACAGACAGATAAAAAGAAAAAAACTTTAAAATTAAGCCACTTTTGGTACTTGTGCACTTTTGCCACCATGCTATTTTTAAATAGTTCTTTCAGGTTAAATTCAAGATTCACAATATCTTTTTTTATTATAATTAAATTGTTAGGTTGAAAGCACAGAAGAGTTACAAAACACTCTCCCCTCCCTATGATAAGAATGGCTTTCAAAATAATGACGTTATTATTTCAGCGCGGTGGCAAAAGTGCACAAGTACCCCATTTTCAGCTAATGATTAAATTTGCGCATGAGTAACAGTAACAGTGTTACTGAGTAACACTAATAAAAATATGTCGACAAGGTGAAATGAACATTTCGCCAACGTACATCTGTACGTGTTATTCATCGACTCAAACAAAGATTTTACTCTTTATGAACCATCCTTAGTGTATGATTCTTACTTCCTATTAATTTCAGTGTTGTGTGGCAAGTAGTTCAAGACTTTATCGACTAAATACACACATACATACATCCATGGTTATAAAACAAGATAAATGTACGAAGGGAGATAACTATGTCACAACAAATATTTGCAATTAAAAGTAAAGTTAAAATGCAAGACAACTTTAGGCTCATTTCAAACTACCCCCCCTCTCTCTCTCTCTCTCTCTCTCTCTCTCTCTCTCTCTCTCTCTCTCTCTCTCTCTCTCTCTCTCTCTCTCTCTCGTGTGTGTGTGTGCTTGCGTGTGTTTTGTTTAAGCTGCGACCTCCTTTAAAATCCAGCCTCCTCTGTCCCTTAGCTCTGGGGTGCTGTCTGTACTGCTGTACGCACATATGTAGCCAATGGTGTTTGGATAAATAAAGACATTTATACTATAACACAGCTCTATATGATATTGAGCACTATTTTATGAAGATTGAGGTTCATTGAATTAGCATCTAGAAAACAACAATACAATTGCCATTTCTCTTTCTCTCTCTCTCTCTCTCTCTCTCTCTCTCTCTCTCTCATATACACACACACACACACACACACACACACACACACACACACATATATATATATATATATATATATATATATATATATATATATATATATATATAAATGAACGTGTGTGTGTGTGTGTGTGTGTGTGCACGTGTACATTTCCCTACGCAAAAACTGTCAGTTTAAAGTCTACAGACTCGAAATTTGATATACAGGGTACTGAGATTTGGGAAAATCTTTGTGATCGGTTTTCGGTCAGAAACTTGGCTGTTAAGGGGTCAAAGTTACCTTTGAGAACTCTACCAAACTCCTCCGACAATTTTGGGTCTAAACACTTGAAATTTTAGATATATGTTCCTTGGACATGGATCTAACTTAATAACTTGATTTGAGCCCAAAAACAATAAATGTTAAGGGGTCATAATAGGGATCAAAGTTTAAAAAATTGACCGCCTTTTTTTTTTTTTTTTTTTGCTCAACATACACCTCCAAACACCCGGCCAATGCCGGGCTGAAATGCTAGTATATATATATATATATATATATATATATATATATATATATATATATATATATATATATATATATATATATATGTAAATTATTGGTACAGCAGAATAGAAGGAGAAATTTCAGAGGAAACATAATTTAATTTAAATACCAAAAAAAACACAAGAAATGGGCAGGTGAAATTAAAATTTTCCCTAAGGCCTTATCGTCTGACCCTCTAAGAGGAAACGTCAGAATGATAGATTAAAAACTAAGAAAACGAATGAGGGAAGAGGGGAATTTTGGTTACAGTTGGAAGAACAGTGTTCGAGCCCTATGTACTGTTCATAACTATATGTGCATCGTATATATTATAAAGTTTAACTTATGTCCAGGTAACCTACATCTAAAATTTCAAGTGTTTAGACCCAAAATTGGCGGAGGACTTTGGTACAGTCTGCAAAGGTCAACTCTTTAAACTTTGACCTCTTGGCAGCCAAATTTTCACCCAAAAATTGATTAAAAAGCTTGCTACATATGTGGATACTCTTTATGCAAAATTTCAAATGTTTAGACCTAAAATTGGCTGAATAGTTTGCTAGAGATCGCGAAGCTAAAATCTTATGAACTTTGACCCCTTTGCAGCCAAATCTTCGGCCAAAAACTGATTAAAAAGCTTGCCATATGTCTGAATACACT